>NW_017804243.1:1898922-1940371 GCF_001625305.1 Branchiostoma belcheri | reverse complement strand
CCGGACCATTTTGCACCAGCCTCCCCCCCGGTAAATATCGTACAGTCCCTAAGAAATATTGAAGTAACTAAGATATTTTTTTTCGTAGTTGTCTTTGATCAGGGCTCAAAATTACTTTTTTCTGCATACCTGCACTCAGGTGCAGGTTGACATTGATTGAAAGTAAGGAGGTTTTGAAAGTTACTGCACCAGACAAATTTTACCACTTGGAATTTCTAGTAGTAGGGATCATACTAAAAACTGTTCAGAAACCATTGCCATTAGGATTTTACTTTATACATTATACTGGTGGTAACAGTCAATGTAGAAAATAAAAATCCACATACACCTACATATAAACCCAGTACATGCACCAGTGCAAATTGGGTGCAGGCAGACATCAGAAATATCTGCACTAACCTGCATACACAGGTGGTATTTCGAGCTCTGAGTATAGTTCCAAAGTTCAACCATGGTTAATGTTAAGTCTTACTCTCTTAAGGTACCTCATGTAACTCTTATCATACAACAACATTCTAGTGCTATCACTTGCACATATTTGACGTGCCCTGAAGGCTGAACACATATAAGCAATTTCTTGTTTATTTCCTTATGTCCTTTGCTACTCTCCAGGCAGAGATTTAGGCTTGAGTGTGCTTATATTTAATGTCTTTTCAGGCATTTTAATCAAACTTTCTTAACTGTACCCGACTACAGGTATCTTTTTTTCTGCCAGCCTATCGTGGTGAATTGGATACTATCCTGAATGCATTGGAACTGCATGGGGTGTTTAACTTTAAATGTTTGGTTACTACCATCTTCGTTTATCAGCCAAATGTGATATAATATATTATGCATACCACATAAATAATAACACAAGGTACTGAACTGACAATCTAGCTGGTATGATATGATTAGACACTGTCTGTATGAATGATTAATAGGATAGTTTTGCCATCTCAAAAGGCAAACATATCGATCAACATTCTGTGGTTATATGTACACATGAATGCTGCAACTAGGATTCCTTTCTGATGACAGTTCCTTTACATGTTCAGGGCTTCAAATACGTATGTATATACTGGATGCATACAAGACTGTACTTTTGTGCACCTATAATTCAGGAGCTGTATTTTTGACTGAGTGCACCAGTGCACTTGAACTTTGAAGTTGTTGAAGACATTCATTATATCAATATGTAGTGCAGGGTAACATACAATATGAAAGGTAATATGACTATTGTTCAGTGTTAATGTGGCTACATGTTTTACATATATAACACAAGAGACAAATAATACAGCCTTTGTTGTATTAGTTACTTTGATTTTTTAACAGAATTTCAGATTCCAGCTGCAGCAGAAAAGAGGCATAATTTATAAAGGTTTCATGCTGGCAATTTCTACTTTGTTCTATATGTTGTGCAGCCAAAATCATTTCTGTGTACCTGAACTCATAGGTTAGATGACCTGGTGCTACTGGCAGCAAAACAAAATGAATTTCGCGCCCTACAAATGTTTACTAGTAGTACAATTTCTTTCTGCTGATTAATGTTGTAACCATGACAAATTTGGTATATGAAATATGAACAATTCCATACCAGGAAGATAGGTTGACATCTATCCAAAAGGGTCTTTGTGTATAAGCTTGTGTCATATACATTATGGACATTTACTCTAAAGGATGTAAGCCAACTGGAATGCCAAATCTGACACGTCATCATTCAAAAAAATTGGTTTCAGAACTTATCATTATAATAATAAATTATAAATGGAGGCAACAAGGTGACCAAATTCTACATTTACTACATCAAAGTGCATTGTCATCTGTGAATTTGTCGAAAAGCCAACTGTTGTTCCAAATCTAACAGTTCATCAAAGTTGGCTTCAATTCATATTATCACTCAGTACTAAGTAATTATTATTAATACAAATGGAGGGGACATGGCGTTAAATGCTCTCGACATAGTCTTTGTATTTGTTGAAACCGTGAAAGTAAACATCCACATTCCTGAAAAACAGTGTCAGGCCTACCACCAGGCATCATGACTCATGCCCCTTGACAATGATAAATAAACAATGGGCAAGCAACACTGTGCAGCATTTACCTCCAAATCACTTCACACAATCTGCTGCAAGGCAAACATAGGACAATCTCTGGTAAAAGCAGCATAACAAATGGGTGATTGAAGGTGCAATCACAAGAGTAAACACTTTTTAAGGCTTCTAATTTGCAATTTCAGGGTGGCAAAATAAGAAATAAATTCTGGACAATAAAATCTGCCACATTTTTGTCATCATTTTAAACTTCAGGCGTTTGAAATAGCGCAGTGGGGAGTCCCTTTATTTTTTGGTACCACCAATTCATAGCTAGGACTAGCCTATGATACGAAACAAGCAACTGTTTTCTATCAGCGACTCTACATTTCTGTCTCACACTGTCACAGATATCAGCATGCTATTATAGGATTCGTTAGGGTTGATTCAACTTACTACATTGAAAAATGACCAGAAAATTGACATTGGAAATCCAATCTTACTGCCCTAATTGTTTTGGGCGCCTTTAATATATGTTAGCATGGAAATATTATCAGATATACATGTGTACATCATGCATCACTTGCTGCACAGACTGTCAACAGGTGCAAAAGAGATGAGATCAAAGGTCCTGGTACGGCCTTTAGCACTCCATCAGTAGCCTGGATGCCAGACCAAGGCCTACAGTTGCCCAACGTGCCTGGGCCTAAGTGAGGGGGCTGTGGTATAATTTCCTTGGGGGCATGTTGGCCCTGTAGCCGAGGAACTGGCCTGTGCAAGCCCTGGAAACAGTCTGGCACCCAGGCTACTCCATCAGCAGTTCCACATAATACCATTATGGCGCACACGACCATTCTTCTTCTGATGATTTAAGTCATCATGTCATCGTTTTCCCAGGAACTTTGTCAACACAAATCTAAAGAGCAACCGCGTTATATGTGTCAACATCAGGAGTATTATAATTGTTCTGGCAAATTTACTTTGATCTCGGACATTGCAGAATCTGAAACTACGGAAACGGTACAATAATTTTTTCGGTTCGCTTTGATTTTTAGAGTACCACGAATCATAAGCAAATTTTATCCGTCAACATATCATAAATTTACATCATCAGTGCTCCCCTGCCAAAAAGCCTTCGCTTCGTATGCTGCAACAACTTTTATAAATTTTGTATTTACTACAGTACCAAGCTTATAGGCGATATAAAACGTGTAATAATTGGCTCATATCAAATGTTCCAACGACGAGGTCATCATGTCTTCTGGTCAAAATGTCAACCTTCCGTAGCCTGCCCTGGCAAGACATAAATGACTTCGACAGCCTCTCTGACTGTGTTACAGTCAAAGGACAACTACCAAATGCTCAGACTTACCGTGATTTCTTACTTCTTGTAAAGTTTCGCACTCTGGGCCGAAGCAAAGGTGTATCCGGCCACTCTGCACTGGCTAACTATAGTTACACTGCCTCGGGTCTTACAACATAAATGTTCCAACTTCTTCCACTTCCGCCCCCAAGAGACACGTCATGTGGAATATTCCACTCTAATAAAATGGAACAAAAGATCCAATCTTTTTTTCACAGTCAAAATATTCCAGACATTTTGCCAAAAAGAATGAACGTTTAAGATAAATTGTTTTTTTTTTACAATTTTCTTTAAGTCTTTAAATGTTTGATTATTAATGTTGATGGGCTATTGTTATGAAATATACAACAGCAAAATGGTTAAAACTCCCTTTTGTGTATTTGGACTGTGCCCACTTGGCAAAACAATGGTTTTACTTATAACACATCCGATTGGTTAGAATCCAGACCAGCTGCTAATCGTAGCCAATGAACAATGGTTTTAGTAAAAGTTGTCGTAAGAAATTGATTGGTATCCCGTCATGCTCCACGTTGTGACCCAAAATGGCGGCGCTCTAGTCTATTTTTACGACTTTGTGTCAGTTAAAGCCGTCTTTGTCTTCACTCTGTCCCATTGTGTAGTGAAAAGTTAAGCCTTCGTGTAAGATTTAACCTATACAATTCCCTTGCTGCATGAAAAATTGAACGATAAACGTTATACGGTATAATCAAATGCCAAAAGTGCTAAGGAGCACGCGGCCGATTCGAAGACGCTCATTTGCATATCTAAGGTGCCAAGCTGAATGAACGGCAGTTTTGACCGTTGGGTAGTGTATACAAGTAATGTGTACACGGCGGCACGTAATATTACCCTTCTTGTTTGGTATCCGGGTCGACATGAAGGGCCTGTTGGAGTGTTTGAGGTAAGATTTAAAAGTTGTTACAAGGTCACAAATCGATCTGTTATGACTTTGGCACGGACCTCATGTTGACAAACTGTACAGATGGCGATTGTAATAGTTAAATACAGAATGAAACATTTGACAAGCATGGGAACTTAGCAGGTGGCGGATAGAGTTACATGTTTAGAGTAGCCAACGATGTATGTCCACTCGCCTTTGTTGTCTAACATGGAACGGTTATTCGGTATTTTGGCTCTTTAGCTATATCACATTCCGTGTTAGAGGACTTGTTACCCTCCAGAGAGTCTTTGTATCTGTCCTAAGTGTTTGGTATAAACAGGTTTAGACAACACCCAAGTGGTTTGGACAAGATTTATGACACTTATCTTTTAAGCCTATTTAGCCACTTCAGTTCAAAATGTTAGTGACACCAAAGTAGACATACTAATTAGCCTGTTATCTATTATGTCAAACCAGTATAACTATAACCACCATTTGTAGGGCTGGAAAAAACACCTGTATATACAGGTTTAAAAGTGCAGGTAAATCTGGATCTGGGCAGGTATTTCTGATGTCTACCTGCACCGGTCGATGTACTGGATTTATAAATACATGTAATACAAAAAGTAAGTGAATATAGTAAGTGGTGTACAGTGTATGTGTATTTTTATCTACTGCATGGAGTGTTACCAGCTATGATTAATATTAAACCAATGATGAAGTATAAATAAATAATGGTAATAGTTTCTAAACAGTTTTTAGGATAATCCATGCTTCCTAAATGTTGAATGATGCAGGTAGAATGTGAATGTTTATGAATTTTTTGCCTTTTCTCAGAAGGTTGAAGTAAAACCACCATGGCCAAGGAAAAAATCATATGCAAGCTGTGCAAGATAGTTTACATAACTAAAGAGGTAAGTTACAATACAAATGGAACACATTCTTGAATCGTATGATGTTACGCTTCTTTACACTTGAAAGTAGAATAGTATATTCTGTTCTTGAAAAGGGAAGGTATTAGTAATGTAACTTATATTTTATTTTTGTAATATCTTGCAATGCTAAGTCATTGAAGTTACTGCAATGGAAATTCAACATCAAAATCATTGCATTGATAACACTGCATGTCAACATTCAATGATCAAAAATTCATACTCATAGTCATAGTTATACAGTATATATGTAGTTTGTCGATTCTGCAAAGTCATTTTTATCTTTGGAGTTGAAAAAGAAATACGCCAAAAAGCAGTTACTCAAGCTCAGTTGAAAAAGAAAATGATTGTACAGATTATACTCTTTTTTTTTGATTCTTTTATTTTAATTTTTACTGTTAATTTTACTATTTTTAGGAGTTGGAAGAACATAGCTGGAGCCTCCTTCATCATAAGGAGTATGAGGCCCAGCATGGAAAGTAAGTACAACTTCAAGTATAATGATATTGAAATCACATCTTGTATATACATTTGTATTTTTAGTGTTGCTGTTATAATAATCTGTCATTTCATTTTGAGCTAGTGCACAGTTACATGTAAGTTGTCTTCCACATCCTTTCGTTTTCCCAATCGAATTATAAATTTTTGCTGAAACTGCAGAAAAAAATGATTCATTGATAGGTTCCGAAATGACTAGAAACTTTTTTTTTCCTTGTCAGGAACTCTGCCCATGACTGTACCCTGTGCCACACGACCTGTGTGGGTCTGTCAGCTTATGTCAAACACCTGAACTCTGATACACACCGACAGAACAGACAGAAACGTCTGGAGGGAAAGAAGGTCTCACCACCAAGGGAAAGGTCAGAATATAGATCACAGTATGCACCAGTGCTGTGTACCAGTTTGCTGGACTTGTAAAAATGTGTAGGTTCAAGTAAAAAAAAGTTTTGTTTTTTTTTACTTGTCCTGGAACCAGTTCCAGACTTATATTTGAAAGAAATGTCACATTCCCCTTTTTATTCTAAATCACCTGAAATCTTCAATAGATTAAGGACATTATAATGTCCATGATTCTGCGGCTTGATTGATTGATTGATTGATTTTGCAGTGCAAATTTTGTTATCTATTCAAGGACATTATACAAAAGAAAACATTGCCATTGGGCATCGTCAAGTGGTGTCAGTCTCGCCCTTGTAGGAAAATTTTGTGGCAAAGATGCCCCATATTTTCCATTGGGAAATGTTCACTAAGAAGTCCGTTCCATATTTCGTATATGCCCTTGGTTTAGGTCCAGAGTCACAAGTCCAGACCTGAACCTAAAAACCTCAGGACTTGAATCGGATCTGAACATGGGTCTAGGTACACAGCACTACTTAGCAGGCCTGAAACTTTTTTGGTCATCTCTTTTGTTTGACGTAACATCATGTCGAGCTCGCATGTCAATCCTAGGGAGGTTGGGGGCATGCTTCCCAGCCTCCCAGGAAAATATAAAAATCTTGAACCTCCATCTGAAAAGTTATTTCTTGCATTTTGAGTGGCGAATTTTGCTGGTAGACTAAGCTTGAATAGTTTAATCAATGACATCTCTTTCCATAGCTTTTAACACTAATTTTTGTCTGTCAAAGATGGGCAAAACTTTTATCTGTTATGAGTGGCAAAATTCTGTCAAAGGACACTTGCTAGAACCCTGCTACAGGTCCCCCAAACATTTCCAACAACACAAAATTTGTGTTGTTGATTAAGTCTTGTGCATACACTATTCTCAAGTTACATATTTTTCTGCACACAGGGACAACTCTAGATCTCACAGGAGAGACTCCCCTCCCGATAAAGGCAAGCAGCTAACTCCCAGGTCTTCCAGCAGAAGGGGAAGCTATCAAGGTACTCCTGAGGGGCAAGATGCCTGGAGTGGGGCAGGGGGTAGTAGTCAGGGGATGGGGAGGGGCAGGCAGACACGCTGGGACGTCCAAGACCCTCACCAGACACCGGGTAGGGGTAGGGGAGGACACAGACGTTGGGAAGATCAGACTAGAAGCCACGTCGGTCCTCCCCCTGCGACCTCACCAAGATGGAACAGTCCAGGTGAGGAGTACCAGGCTGCGGTTGGTCAGCAGTGGTCCCAGCATGCCCCAGCCCCGTACCACCGCAACGTGCAGCAGACGCCGCAGAACTGCTACTACGTAGACTCGTTCGCGTACGAGGATGGCTTCCAGGCCTTTAACTACAAGTACTCTGGACCTAACAACAGGCACAGACAAGACAGTCATAGGTTCAGCCGGGAGACAGAAAGGTCTCGGTCACACGAAAGGAGGTATTCTCCGTACGACTTAAGAAACAGGGCCAGAGGAAGAGAAAATGCACCTCACACGCAGGACGATTCTTTTACCCATCAAAGAAGGCCGTCTGCTGGTATGAGCCAAGAGAGAGATAGATATCCTGTTGGTAGAGACAGAGACCCAAATGTACCAGAGAGGGACCTGGAAAAGCCAGCTCAAGACAGTACGCAATCAGGTAACATGGAAACCCCTTCTGATTCCAGAGCCAACATTAGCGTTTCAAGTAGGTACAGGTGGTCTAGGTCAAGCCATGCAACTCCAGAAGACAGAGAAAGGGAACGCCTAAGGCATCCAAGTTCAGAAAGACCCCATTCTTTGCCAGGTTCTAGAAGGACAAACGGGCAGACCTCTCAAAGAAGGCGTTCGCTCGACATTGCTCTAGAATTAGAAGCAACAAAATCTGCCGAAACCGAAGGAGAGTCTGACTCTAACCTCAGAGCGGCACAGAAAGCAGAGACAGCCGTTAACAAGGAGAGAAGCTCGTCAGATACGGAAAGACGGGGCGAAACCTTGCACGGTTCTAGCAAGAAATCCGTAGAAACTCCCATCATGAAAGCCGCGTTGCTTGAGCTAAGCAAGGTGAGGAAAGGTAGTTTCAAGCCCACCGAAAAGGACCTTCTCAGGCCCACAATCGTTGACTCAGATAAGGCCAATAAGGCAGTAGATCGGGATTCCTATGTCCAACAAGTACTCAGTAGGGCAGAGAACCTGGGCAATCTGCTCAGGGCAAAGAGGCAGGGAGAGAGTGAGAGTGAGAAGCTGCCCTTGGAACAGAAGGTGAAACGAAGGATGGAGAAGTTTCTGACACCCAGAGGAGAACAGAAAGGGAAGACAGAGGAAGGAGAGGTAGAGTCTACTCCTGGTGTACAGAAGGATCAGGTAAGTCCATCTGATATTATATCCTCTTGTAATTTTTACCTCAGGCCCTCTGGGCTAGGAGATACATTTTGTATTCTTCCATGGAAAGGTATTTTTTTAAATCTTAATATGTGTGTTTGCAGCTATAATTTACTGAGGGTTTGATAAATTTTTTTATTGTTGGTATGTAGTTTTTTACTGGGGTCGAGAAATCCATAATGTGCATAGCACTTTGGCAGAACGGCTCTTTAAAGGTACTGGTATTATTTGCATATTTACAGATTTTAAGTGTCAGAAAAGATATCGTCTTCAATGGGCAAAATTCTGATGCAATTTTGACCCAACATCCAAGAAAAACCATGAAAACTCTCTGGGTTTTGCTTACGTGTGGTATACACCCCTGATGTGCTGTAATAGGGCAGGGCTAAAACTTGGTGTAAGGTTTCAACAAACTGTCAACAAACTGTTCCTGTTTTCCACACAGTCCAAACAGCAGGAAGAGAGGCGACAGTGGTCCTGTCCTACTAAGGACAATGTTAAATCAGCCAGACAGCCAGGCACTGCCCCCCTCCCCACCGACTTACTCGATGACTACAACGAAGTTTCTATGGACACAGAAGACAGCAACGATGAGCGGCCAGGTACTCAAGTGTTGCTAATATCGTTGGCGACCGAAAGTGACAATATAAATTATAGTCAAACTTGAAGCTAAATTCTGAGTGGTGCACGTAAAACTTTTCTGGTGCAGATACGCAGAAAAAAGGATTTCAAGCCTTGCACAAGCACATATGTTCTAGCTCACCAGTGTTGTATATCAAACATTTGCATTTGCAAGTGCAGGTGGTGTATACATAGTAAGTCCTTCTATTCTTAGAGATTGTACTAAAGATAGATTCTGAAGTGTCGCTGTTAAACTTTGCAGGACGTACTCGCCCAGACTTGCCCTTTGTGCCGTCCCTCCCACTAGAGACACAAGCTCCAGTCCCCCAACCTCCAGAGGTGAGTTATACTTGATGCTACATGTGTGTATTTCTATATATCGCTGTTTCACTGGTTAATCAGTGTTTTATGTGTTAAAATCAATTGTTGCATTGTGTTATCTCAGAATAAACTAGAAAGTAACATTTGCAAAGAAAATTCATTATGTTATTGTTAACCTTCACCTGGTCTAGTCCAGCAAAAAATTTTCACATTCATACATGGTGACCAGCCCCTCCATTTATGTCCTGACACTTGCTACAAAATGTTATCCATCATCAAGGGTGTCTGATACAGAACCACATGTACCATGGTAACAGCTGTCTGGTGTAGGTCATTGACCTTGTTTGGTTGGAGAAGAAGAAGAGGGATAATATTAAGAAGAAACAATGTGCTTTCGTTCTTTGGGTAAATATAATAATAAATAGAATGTGTCTTAATGTTTTTAGGCGAGTGAAAGGAAGGGAGGTTCTGGTCATGATGGCAGCTACCTGCAGATACTGCCTGAGAGGGATGGGAAGAAAGCTGGGGACATCTCTGACACAGACAGCAGGCCAACAAAAGACATCCCCTGTGAGCCTGCCTCTTCATCACAAAGAGCAACAGACCAGAACCCAGAAACGTTTGCAACAAGCAGCCGTCCTGCACTGATGTCGCAGGCACCCTCTTCTACCCAAACGTCAGCTTCAGTAAGGAATATCTTTACTACAGAAACATCAATGCATGCAACAAAAGACAACTCTCTAACTACCTCATCACCTACTACTACTTCTACTACTACAGCTACACCAGATTCTCCCAGAACTTTTTCTCTCGAAGCCTTCAGGGCTAAGTACGGCCACTCAAACTTTTTTGAGTCAAAGTCTTCCTTCCCTCCTTATCCTCAGGACTCCTTTAAGTCTCCTACCAATGTCTTGAAAAGCAAAGATGCGAGGGGCATCGGGGGCGGGGAACCCACCCGTGTTGCAGTACTGGCGAGGTCCACTAGTTGTCCAGACGAGAGGCATTCTAGAAATCCTAGCGGTTGCGACGGGAGGAGAATTGGTGAAAACGCTGCGGCATCTCCGAGCGAAGAGCGCATCCGGAGAACCAGCGAAAGTGACGGCAGTGACTCGGAAGGAGCTGCGGCGAAGGTTCTGGAGAAACTCCAACTGCCGCCACACCTACAGCGAGAACTGGGGAAGTATCTAACCGCCAAGAACAAGGCGGGCAGCGGGACCATGCAGCCGAACATCGCGGGAGCCCGCAGCAGGCTGAAGCCGGGCAGCAGTCAGCGGAAGGGAGACGTCACGGAGACCGGACTGCCCTCGGCGCTCATCCAGTTCCTGAACTCCCCCAAATCACGGAACAGACAACACCAGCAGTGGAGCCAACTGGTACAGCATCAGCAGGTCAGTGGAAGTCATATTCATAGTCAAGTACATTGTACTGTGGCATACTTGTGTGTCTTGTCAGGGTAGGAAATATCACCTGCATAGGCAAGTAAAATTGGAGCTGTGCAGATACTTGTACAGGTACTGATACAGGTACTGATGTCTACCTGCATTGACTGTCACCACATATGAAGTATAAACAAATACATGTAATGGCAATTGCTTTCAGTTCTGAACAGTTTTTAGTATGATCCACACTTCCTAAATTCTAAGTGGTAGAGGTAAAATTTGTCTGGTGCGGGTAATTTTCAATGTTACCAGTGCAGGCAGCACAATCTTACCTGAAGCAAATAGAGTACTCTATCTATTTTCGTCAGGTAATCTAAAATCTAGCCAATTGACATTTGGAGAGACATGATAAATAAAGTTTTTCCCTACAGCAATGCAATTTTGTTGTTTTTTCAGGGCCAAAAACAGAAAGCGACCAGACTTCCCAGGTTTGGTCTCCAGCTGGGACCACCCTCCCTCTCCGGTAACCCAAACGACCTGGACCCGCAGGCCATCACCATCAACCTGCAGGACATCGCCCTGCACGAGCTGTCCATGGAACAGCTCAAGGAGATCAGCGAGGCCGCGGCTGAGCTAAACATCACCGCAGACAGCGACCACGAGGGGCAAGAAACGGCGGAAAGGCCTGAGGACCGTAGTACGGCGGGGAGCGGGACTAGAGTGAAGGTAGAGCCCACTTCTGACGACTTCCCAAGTTTGGAAGAAGCGCCGAGTGCTCGGACAAGTTCCAGCTCCTCAGTAAGAGTACAGAGGCATCGCCGTGTGTTGGCGCAAGCATCGGAAGAACCCACAGATCTGACTGTCCTTCCTTCTCGCCTCCATCAGTCTGACACAGAAACAGCCAAGGTAGTAAAACAGGAACCTGAGCCAAGAGACACAGAGACGTCTGACGGTCAGCAAGTCCAGTCTGAGCGCAGAGACGATATTCCCGGCTCTATCGAAGAGGGACAACAGTCGGAGCCAGTGCGGCTTCCCATTGCAGAAAAAGAGACTCCAGTGCCAGCCCCACCACAGAAGGAAGCACCCTTGCCACGCATTAGTGACATCAAGCAGGAAAAAGAGGATACGGATGTTGTAGCAGCCTCGCCACAGGTAAAACTTTGTTCTTATGCTTAAGCAATTGATGCAATTTGATTTTTCTTCTGTTTTTGTTTTGATGTCTCATTTGATTGTATTATTTCATATTTAATGCTAGTTGGTTTTCCCTATTTTCTTGTGTATCTATAATGATCTGCTTTTTCTTACTGTTTCTTTATGTTATTTACAATGTATGTGTCTTGAAATTATCAGTAATTTACCATAAGTAGTTGTCTAGTAAATATATACCGGTTATTAATTTCACTTAATGGGAAACCCCTAATAAATCTTTTAGGTTTCCAGTTGCTCCTTATATCGTTTACTACAAATTGTCTTCTTTTGTTTTTGATATGCAACTAAACAATAAACAAATATAAAACTTCAGGAGAACAGAGAAGATCAGAACACGAGAAACAAGAGGACGTACGCTGAAGTCGAGGCGGCGGAAGATTCGAGCAGCACAGCCGGACCGGCGCAGCAGGACCAGGTGAAGAAGAGGAAGCCGCCGGACGGTTCAGAGCCGGAGACCAGCCCGCGGGTCAACCTGAACCAGCTGCTGACCATCTCCCTACAGGAGGAGGCGCTGCACAGGAGACAGTCAGCCGTGGAACAGCGCATCGCAGAGGTCAAGGTCATCATGCAGAAGGCTGTGGACGAGCTGCACCAACTGGAGGTCAAGAAAGCTCAGGTGGGGAAAATCCTACACAACTGTATTTCGTGATTTTTTTCACTTTTATGTTCTGTGTTTTCACAGTCACTTCTGTACCGTGAACCTATTTTTGCTGTCATCAAATCATTCATCTTTTGCCCCCCTCTCCCTTGCAACCACCATGAAGATTAAGTTCCGTGAACATGTCCATTTCCCACAGACAAAGAGAATTACAGTATATTCGTACATTCGACCTTACCTGAGACTTGAATGTTGAAAGTCTAGTTGTTGTTTTGTGATATCCAAACACATACTTAGATGTACGTATCATATGTTCATCTTCATTGATTTTTTTACTCTTTCTTCACTTTAAGACAGATTGGAACAAGTTGTACTTTATACATTGTGGATGTATCGTTAATAAAAGAAGCAATGTGAAAGAATTCCCTAAATTTTTTTGGAACAACCAAAAGATAGCTACAGAACCAACCTACAATAGAATTTGAGATCAGGGACATCTCATTTTTGCCTCACACTCACAGATATCATTATGCTATAGGATAGACGGAATTAAGCTCCTATGTTTGAAAAAGGACCAGTAAATTGAATTGAAAATCCAGCTTAACTGCCCTGAAATCGCTTTTGGTCCCTTTAAGACATGTTCCTTACATCTGTATCTTTTCTTCCAGGTTGTTCAGCAGGTGTCTCACCTGAGACAGAAGAGGCTGGAGATTCTGCAGGGGGCCGTCTCCCAGCGGAGCTCCGCCTCCAACTCACGAGCCTCCACCGCCGTGGCCTCCCCCACCCACAGCACCCCCCGGGACCAGTCTCCCCACCCCCCCTCGTCATCAGCCATGGACCAAAGCAGCAAGGCCGCCGTCACGCACAACACCACTCTGTCTGCCTTAGACCAAAGTGCCATCTCCCCATCAGCTAACACCAGTGGTCTCCAGTCCAACCTTACAGTACAGATTGACAGCAGTTTGAACCTTTCCCTAGGAGACACCACCGTGGTGAGAGTGAAGGAGGAACCCGTGTCTCCCACAAGTCTGTCTGCGCAGGGCGTCAGTCAGTACGCCACCCCACCGGAGTTCCTGATGTCGGGATCTCTCGCCGATGCCCGTACTAGATCAGGATCTTATGCAAGCCTTCTCGTTGCCAAGTCTACTGTTAAACAAAAAGACCAGTCTGCAAAGTCCACCGCCCGTAGCTCGTGTAACGAAGGTTTTGTTGACCAACCTGCCGTCAATACCTCACCAGGTACCGCTGCTTTCCAGTAGTGGGAACCGTAGAGGGAAAGAACCGTACCTGTCTTTCCTCCGTTAGATTTCAGCGAGCAGAACAGTCGCAGACTCACACACCATCCCCTGTAAAACAGCAAACTAAGAAAAAGAAACCAGCTGGGGTTAGGATGGAGGTAGAGGTAAGTGCAGAAGAAAAGAAGGGACAGTACCAGAGCCCCATGCTCAAACAGTTGGCTGCTAACTTCCAACAGCTGAGAAGTGCCTCCCAACACTTCCTACAGGAAAGTGAAGACATTGTCAACACCCCTCAGAGTACACCTGTGGTGTCCATACACGGAGGGAAAAAGGGCAGCGGTGACAGTACTCTGTGCAGTGTAGACGACTTGCTGCTTGCTCAGCCCGGTACGTCAACAAAAGACAGTGCAGCAGGCACAACAGAGAAACAACAGAGACAAAAAAAGGGTAGGGAAAAGAAAGAGGCACGAACTGACAGTACCATGAGGCCGCCAAGCAGAGCGTCCAGTGTAGACAGCGTGGGAAATTCCAAGGGCACGAAGAGAAAGAGGAAGAAGAGAAAGCCGTTCTTCCAGGCAGCGCCGTCCGAGACAAGTCCAGACGACCACCCTCGTGTGCCAAGAAGGAAGCCTCGATCAGCAAAAAAGACGTCAGCAAAGTCCGCAAGCAAGGGCGCGTGGGCGCAGAGTGCAGAACAGCGTCCCGACAGAGACAGCTTCTCAGAGATTGTGGACAGCGCGCTGTCCAAGCCTCGGAAGGAGATGAAGAGTCCGGACAGCACGGAACAGCTTCAGGGAGAGCGGCCGGCCAGCCCCGCGGAGAGCGTTTCGCTGATCGACGTACCGGAACGGGCGATGGAAGTGTTGGTTATAGACTCGGATGACGAGGATAAACAAGACCAGGTGACCTCCAGCCGTCCTGCGTCCCCTACTGAAGAACAGAACGTGGTATCATCCACCTGTATGGGCATGTCTACTACTAACTCATCCCCACCTGAAGGAGCAAGGCTGCCTACACTGTCAAGGTTAGCACTGGTCTGGTCTTTGTAGCTATCAGCATTTCTTTACAGAGTAGAAGAACTTAATTGCACAACAATCGTACACAGTATTATGTTGAACTAAGTAATTATACGTAAATATCTAGTTTTAGATGTTATAATCCTAGACCTTAACAATTATTTAACCATTCAGTTCCCATAGAATGTTGTTTATAGTTGTCATAGTTTCTACTGCATTTTGACATTTTTGCAGAGAACAACTGCTGATTGAGCCAGCTGTGGCACAAAAGATCAGGAAGCAGTTGAAGAAAGAAGGTAAGTCTAAATGTAGATGTCCAACTACAATGTCACTTTTCGATTCAGATTAACAAATTTTATTATGTACAGTGTTGTCACATGTCAAGAACAGTACTGATTAACAGATTACTACATTGGAATGAATCAGAATGAAACAGTCATTGCTGCCCTAAAGAAGATAACAAATGCTCACCAAAATGTCGAATGTAAAAACACACATTGAATGAAGACCCTTCTTACACAGTCTCTTGAATGAATGAATGAATGACTGGTTTATTTGATCAACATCAACATGATCCTTAAAAAGTACATGGCAGCCAAATAAAGTGGCTGAATTACATACTTTTCACATCAAGAGACAAGGCTATATACAAATTGGCATTTGGCACAAATATTAATATTTACATATAGTAATAATGTTCTAAATGTGGAGAGGTTACTGTTCGTTTAGTAGTTTTATCATGTACGGAATTGGACTGTTCTTGTATCTGTTTGTTCGTGCTATGAATGTGGACAGAAGGTGTTTGTTTCTAGTGTCTCTGGAGCTGACATCGCCGCGGGAAGGAGGAAACCAGTTTCTGAATGTGTTTGACTTAATGCATATGAGTCCTTTAGCAAAGTTGTGGCAGATGTCTCGGCGCCAGACTTCTAATGTCGGTAGGTCCAGTTTGCTGCAAGCCTCGGTGTAAGAGGTGAACGCGGAGCCTAGGATTATGCGGCATGCTCGTCTTTGGATGACCTCAATCCTTGCTCTTTGTGCCGCAGTTAGTCCGGGGTGCCACGCTGGGGCGGCATATTCACATGCTGGTCGTACAAAGGTCTCCTACCAACCTGATGAAATTATTCACAGATATTCACAGATATCTATCCTCATATGGATAGCTGCAACATTCTGACTTGCAAATTTGATCTAATTGTTATATTTTCCCCTCTTATTTTAGCTTCTAGTGTAGGGAACGTAAAAGAGACCCCGACGTCCAGTCAGTCTGACCACCCAGCCCAGTCTGGAGTGAACAGGACTCAGGACCACACTCCTGGTTCTTTTGTGGGGCACACTGCAGGAGTGGTGGCTATTCAGGTACTCATCTTTACATTCAAACATTCCACATCCAATATAATTTCAGGGTGGCAAAACGAAAACTAATTCTGTATGAGATAATGACATTTACTGCCATCTCTTATCACATTTTTTTAATCATTCCATACTTTAAGCATTTGAAATAGCCCCAAAAGAAGCTACGTGACGAGTCCCTTTATTTTTAGGTACCACCAATAAATACATGTAGCTAGAACCAGCCTGCGATAAAAAAACAAGCAACCCTTTTTCATCAGCGACATCGCTTTTTTGCCTCACAGATGTAATGAACTTTGATTGAACTTAGTACATTACATCTCAACATCTTATTTTTGCCTTAGCAGCAGTATGCTTTGGAATAGGGTTGATTCAAATAGCCTAGTGAGAACCCTGCTTGGCATTGAAAAGCTGACAGCAACTTCCTTTCCTGATTGACTGTAACAGTTACTGTTATACTTAATATATATATAATAATATACTACAACTTATAGGATGGTTGTAGTAACTAATGTACAATGTACCACTTTTTTGGTCCCAGATCTCAGGAGACTACCTGTACAGTGTGTCTGCAGACATGGTGGCTAAGGCCTGGAGTCTGGTCAGTAGAGAGTGTACACAGGTGTACAGGGGACACAACAGGAAGATTAACTGTCTACAGGTGAGGGAACGGAACAACTGGCATACTTAATGTTTTTAAATACATGTACTGTAAAAAAGTGTAATTCCTGATCTTTTCATGGTACTTTTATGTTCTCTGTTTTCATGGTCTCTTCTTTACCGTGAACTTATCACTTATTAAATCATTTGTCTTTGCCCCTCCTCGATGCACTTGCCACCATTAGGAAGATTAAGTTCTGTGAACATGTCCAATTTCCTCAGACTCTGAAATTTTGACTAAGCAATGATACATGATAATAAAAATTTTTATTTAGTAAATCATGGAGAAGCTGAACCTTCCATTGTCTCTTGCAGGTGCTGAGGAGCCAGGGTGGAGAAGAGAGGCTGTACACAGGCTCCAGTGACAAGACTGTCAGGTGCTACAACGTGCAGGTGAGGGGAAGAAGGGAAAGGTTGGATAGTTTATGGACTCAGACATTGCTATCAGCATAAATGTCAAAGAGACATACCGGTAGAGTGAGGATGTCAGAGGGACATGATGGAGGGAGGAAAGTCGTGTTAAGTGCTTGAGTTTCCCAATGGAAGAACATCTATCAAGGAATGCCAGGGATTGAACCTGCTAGCCTGGCCACTCACCCATTCACTGGCACAATGAATTATGATATTTAGAATAAAGTAGTGCATTCATTCCTCAAGCTAACTGACATCTTTTACACTGCAGCTGTCCCTCAGTAAGACATCTGGAGGCACATAGTGACATACATGTAGATCTTGTTTAGAACTTTTATTTCACACTGAATCTTGATACATGTATTTAGTTCGTGTTTGTGTTTTCCAGACGGCGGCCTGTGTACTGAAGTATGAGCTGGATGACCGTGTGCTGTGTATGCACCAGAACTGGAACACCCTGTACCTGGGACTGGGCAACGGTCAGGTCATCTCTATCAATGCACAGGTAAGGACAGATGTAGTCCAACCCCTGCCCGAGATTTCACACCAGTGTTCTAGTCAGCATCCATCTTGCTGCTCCTTTTGACAGACAAAAAGTTTCCCAAATCTGTCATCTTTGACAGACAAAAATTGCTGTTTAAAGATATGGAAAGAGATTAAACTTAGTGTACCAGTAGAATTTAACCCTAAAATATTCTACATACACTCACCTATCACTGTTTCTCTCACCCGACTATAGGAAAAGGTCGCAGTCCTTAGGACAGGGCATTTAGCCGTGTTCCACTGTTCATTGTAATTGAGCTAGGAGAATTTCCCTGGTACAATGACCCTGTAAATACTGTACATCTTTCTTTTCTGTCTTCTCTGTCACGATTGGTTCCATATATTTGAATGTAAATAAACTGAGCAGAAATTTGCTAGGCTAGAAGGTAAACATTATGGAGTTGCCTTGCAAATGTAACCTTTCTGGTGTTGGTTTTATTCTAGACCAAGAAGTGTATGGACAAGTTTGACTGCCACACCCCGCGAGCCATCAGCTGTATCACCACAGGGATGGAGGGTCCGCGCCGCCTGCTGCTGGTGGGGTCGTACGACGCAACTATCTCCATCAGGGACGCTCGGGACGGACTGCTGCTGAAAACTCTCACAGGACACTCCAAAACACCGCTCTGTATGCAGGTAGGGGCTTAGGATTGTGTACAGTACAGACCTTCCTACGTGTTTGACACCCGGTTTCAGCTTGTTTAATTCTTGTGCAAAAGTTGTGTATAATCACATTTATATTGCAATTGAAAGGCATGTAAAAGTTGTGTAATACAGTCAAACCTGTCTATAGTGGTCACTCAAGGGACTGGCCAAAATTGACCACTATGGCCAGGTGACCACTATAGAGAAATGGCGGTTAGTTGCCCCCCCCCCCCCAAGTGACACATGCTTTCAGTACCATTGAACAAAGATGTATTTATGTCTTTATTCTCAAACATATGAAAACATTCATTGCACAGGTAAGTCTCTTTTCAAATGTAACATTACATGTTATAATTCAATTGTTGTTCTTTTGCTTTAGTTGTGGGCTTGAAAAAAAAATTATATATCAAAACTGCATGCACTCGACATGATACTCAGTTGATCTACTGGGACTATGAAACCTTCCCACTAAAATATACAAAATCACTGGTTGCCATTTACTGTTCTTGTGTACGTGTAACATCGATGTTACCTACAGAAAACTTGAAAGCGAATCAAGCAACAAAGTTTCTGTCGACTCCAAGCCATGTTTCTTCCGACTGCAAACTCCTTTAATCTAAGCTCCTTCGACCGATAATTCCTTCTCACTCGCTGTCAGTTGAATCACATCCACCTTGTGGAATAAGTTCGACGTCTGTCTTTCCGCTTTTGCCATCGTTTCTCCGCAATCGCCACGTTACTAGTACCGTAAGTCGAAAAGTGGAAGAGAAATTATGACATCGCCATGTTTTTGTTCTTTGGTGAGTGCTTCGCATGACCGACATCGCCACAACGAATTCCAACCATGTAAACAAGATTTTTTTTGTACCAAGATGCTGTCCATTTAGTTAACAGCAAAATAAATTGTTCATCTGTTGCCGTTTATTTTCGTTTTTTGGTCATTTTTGAACATGAAAACGTAGCGAAAACTTTCCTTTGTTTACGGCTTGGGTTTCTTCCGGCGTGGGTTGTCTGCCTCTGCCATTATGCCAATGTGGTGGTCAACAAAAATAGTGCTCCTTTCAGGCTTACATATTTTGTAGAATATTCACTACAGACTTAAGTTTACGATAGAAATTAGTTTTAATAATGTATTCCAAATATTTTTGTAATGTAATCACGCCATTTGATGCTATAAAATTTAATAAAAGTCGGTACATCTACCTCCAAACCAATGGAGTCTTCCGATGACCCCAATTGACCTGATTGTTGTTGCAGCCTGCGCCATTTTGAAAAATCACGAAACGCATTTTCTCAGCCCAAATTTCTTGAATTATGCCCGTGAAAAAGGGAAGTTGGCAACATATTTATGCTTTTCAAGGAATCGAAAAATCAAATATGGATATTCGTAAGTTTTTTGTAAGGATGATTGCCGCAATCTTCGCCGAGTCCACTGAAAGCACCGCGGCACGCACGACATGGTGTTTCAGATATCAAAGACGTCAACACGAGCGACCGCAAAAATTTTGTGTCAAAATCAAGTTTTCCTTTATTTCATACACATCTGGAGTCTAATTTCAGTTCACATTTTAATAATGTAGCGGCCACAAAATTATCACAAGGCTTGATTGAACGTCCTAACGGCCGTAGCCCGAGGTCGGGTGGTGTTACGTACGTGGTGCTTAGCGGGTAACTGCCGGCCAGCCGTGACCGCTATCGGCGGTGTTGACAGCCGGCGGGACCGGAATGGGGTGACCGCTGACCGCGTTGAACAGTGACCGCTATATACGCGATTCTTAATGCTTACGTCAATGGGAAAAATTCAAGGGACCGGCAAAAACCGACCGCTATGGCCGGGTGACCGCAATGCCAAGGTGACCGCTATTACAGGTTTGACTGTATTGTTAAAACTCGTGCAATGTAAAACCATGTGCACTAAATAGTTGCAATTACAAGTGGCTATCTGTAATGCAAAACCATGCGCGATTACATGAATGTCTATGCGCATTTTACACAAGTAAATGCAGTTAAAACAAGAATCGCACGACTTGCACAACTTTTGGTTTTTGTGGTGTTTTAAGTTGCCATTGAAACAATTTTGTAGTACATCAATACATTAGCATTCCTGCAAATTCCCAGAACCAACAAATGGAATTTGTATGACCTTACAGAATCTTTGTTTTTTCCCACACACAGGTTGTTAACCACCTAGTGTACAGTGGTTCAGCTGACACCATGGTCATGGCCCATAACATCAACACTGGGGAGTTACAGGGGATCTACAAGGGCCACACACACGCAGTGACGGGTATACACGTGGTGGGGAAGGTGATGATCACAGCCTCGCTGGACCGGCTGGTGCGGGTGTTTGAGGTGGCCTCTCAGGAGAAACTACAGGTGTACGGGGGACAGAAGGACATGATCATGTGTCTCAAGGTGCACAAGAGCATGGTCAGTACCAGCGTAGTTCCTTTGTTTGTTCTGCATAACTGGTAAACTGCCTTTAGACATAACACACCAGTTTTGTACAGTAAGTACAAGCTGCAATAGACCAGACTGTAAAATTTGAAGCACTAACACCAGAAAGGACCTGTACTCTTGTAAATAAGTGATTGAACATCGTGTAGTGTAGTGGGATCTTTAACGTGCTTTAACTCTCCTCCAAACCACTTCTCTTTGCAACTATCAGAAGTCTTTCATACCAAGAGTGTCGCTTAATGTTGTTTATAACCTCCTTGTTTGTAACATGGTTCCTCTTCATTTATAACAAGGTCCCTCCTCATTTGTAATAACATTGTAAAGTTTTAGTCTCCCATGATCCAAGATTATTGGTATTTACTGTTTCAGGTGTATGTGGGATGCTATGATGGGAGCTTGACTGCCCTGCCACTGGACCTAACCAAGAACTTTAGATGTTGGGTGAGTTGGAATGATTATGTTTGGTGTATACGCCAGTTGGTTTCCAAATAAGAGAACGCTTGAGTGTCAAAGTTGAATTGTTGTGTTCTAAATACTTAAGGGACTCCACGTGCCAATGCATTATTGTCCCCTGTGCGTTCACCCTTGGTTTTTAGTCTAAGCTCCAGTTATAGAAACTGAACCAAATGCTCCCATTTCCAGTGGCGCACCTGCAGCCTGATCTTTGGCATGCGGGAGCACCTGAAGCAGCACCTGGGGTCGGACCACATCCAGCCCAACTACAACACCATCACCTGCTGCTGGAAGTCATGTGGCAAGGACTTCTGCATGAAGAAACACAACATGCAGGTACACACTCTGAAATTACATACATCCTGTTGTGTTGGCATACATTATGTAGCAAGTGGCAGGACAAAGAGGGAGGGGTTGGTCGCAGTTGACAATGGTTTTGAGTACAAATAAACATCAGTAGACCAAGGAGTTTCCCAATAACCTCCATGGCTAGACTTTGTGAGATAAAATCATTATGTACTGGTCTTGCTTTGCAAATGTTACCTTTCTAGTTGACAGTATGATTCCTTTGGTAAGCTTAGATTTTATTTTGGCAAGTCTTAGCAATGGCATTGGGTTTTATGACAAACACTTAGTCCCGGAGTAAGTAATACCGGTAGCTTAATAGTTCATGACTATTGTAAAGGTAAACACTTTGAAATTATAGTCAAATTCAAATGTTTTCTTAACATTTGTTGACACTTTGACTTTTTGTAAGTGATAAGCTTACAGTTAAACTTTACTTTGTCAAATCTCAGTAATAGCATATTATTTTATCACAAACACCAATTATAGCTTTGTATTCATTCATGACTATGATTTTCATTTGCTGTTGTGACTTTTCCTTTGCCACAGGAGGTACAACAGCACCTGTCAGCTCATGTAGATCAGCACTATGTGATGGAGACATGACAAACAACCCAAGAGATATAGAACAGGACTCCTCAGTCAACTCTCAAGGACCAAGTTCACTTTTGTAAGAATGCATGCAGCAGCAGGTCTTTTTACGTTTGCCTTCTTCTCCTGGACCTGATGGCTGTCACCATGGTAACTGGTGCTGTAGCAGACACCATGTAGATTAATGATTATGTAGCAAGTGGCAGGACAGAGTTGGAGGGTCACCATAAATATGAATGTGTTGAAGTAAGAATAAACAGACTGTGTGAAGGTAGATATGATGTCTTTGCTTTGCAAATGTCACATTTTTAGTTTCTTTACATTGTTTTTTTGGAGGACAAATTTGTGAAAGCTGACGCTGTGAAAGGTAATCAGTAGATAGATAGGCACTGTACTGTATAGATCATAATATGAAGTTTGAGTTCCAGTCTTGAGTTGTAATGCCTCTTATTTTCTATTGAAGAGAGCAAGGGCAGAAACTTCTCACAAATTGTACTTTTTTGTCCATTTTTGCATACATGTACTTGTCACTGGTGTCCTACAGCAAGTATTTATTCTGTGTAGTCTGTAATGATCAGTAAACAAGAAGTTTTATAAAGGGTTGATACTTGGTGCTAACTTCTGTACTGGTTGAGGTGGATCAGTCATACTTTAGTAGTTCTGAAGTATATTATAAATGACCATAATGAACAGCCATACATTTACTAATATGTTTGTCAGTTACTTCTTGTTTTCATTTCAGTCCTTTGGGTTTGGTCATGAGTTGGAAGGGCTATGATGTACAGGTACATGTAATTGATTTTTTTTTTACTGTATGGAAGAAAAAAACACTGTAAATAGCAAATGCTGCTGGACAGGTGTGTTATGACCTTGTGATGTCCTTCAACTGATTTTCTACCTTTGCTAAAGGAAAGTTTGGTATATTTGTACAAAAGTTGTAATGTCTAATACTGGTATTGGTTTTGCTAGTTTTCTACATAAAAAGATTGCTCCAGTCAGAGAAATATGTAAGGGGAAAATTGTAGTTCAGTCACTTCCCCCACTTTTTTGTGCTTTCTATGCAAATGTACATGTATGTTGACCTATGTTAATACCATTTATCAGTCCTCATACCATTGTTTTTTGAAAGGACCTCAAAATATTGCTATACCATCCCTCTTGTTCAGGATATTTCCATACCAGTATTATAGAGCAGTACATGTTCCCTCACTGGAATCTTCCTACATGTATGTCTGGAATTCTCTGTCTGAAAAATTTTAAAACTTATAACCCTCTGAGATGCTATTTCCTGCTTATTGAGGGACATTTTTTGTAAAGTTATGTTTTTCCTCTGTTATAGTTTCATTTAAAAGGCAAATTTTAGTTTTATTAAAAAGATTTATGAAGGGCCACAAAAAGGAACACCCCTAGGCTGTTCGAAAAACAAGTGTAGGGAGCTAAATCACAGCCATAGGGGGTCCAAAACAGCCTAGTGAGTGCATTTTGTACACGTTTGTGACTGTTAATTGAAGCTACTGTACAGTCAGCTAGAAAGATGGAAACTTCCTTTCCAGTCACATCTCAATAATTGATTTCTCCTCATAGAAATCGACCCACTTGATGTAAGCAACTTTTAGTTGCCCAGCTTGGCATTTGTATGACGGGGTGGTTTGCATTTGAATGTGTAATTGTGAGTATGTAAAGTCCATCTGATGGACTTAATGCAAGTTGGTACCACCGAAATAACTATCATCTGGTGCACAAGTTCATGTGATCTTCATGTAAACATTAATCCATGACAAGTTGGTTTCCCACCTGTACTGTTATTGTATGTACCAAAAGTATTCTAAGTGACTGTTGGCCACACCAAGTTAATTTGTTGCTTCTCAGATTTTTGCAGAAAAAAAAGGCTTAGGTGTCGTATGAAAGCCAGAATGCTGATAGGAGCCATGAAGTCAATGTACCAGGCTTGTTTGTAATATTCACACAAATTACTGCATTGATAGATGGAAAAACGGTAACGATTAGGAAGACATTCAATGACTTTCTTAAGCATTTTGTAGTCAGTTCAAACCTTTTTGTTCAAATTTTTTTTGCAAATCAGAAAAATATGAAGTGGGAGAATCTGAGAACTAATAGATTAAATTACTGTGGCCTTACCTAAGTTTGTGCATGAAGTCAGGTTGGTTCTTTGGAGTGTGATACTGCTGTGTTCAGTGGTGTGAACTGGGTCTATTTGGAGGTTTTTAAAATGAAACAAAATGTGAAAGAAAGATGCCAAGGGAAGCTTATAAGAAATTGTCTTCAGGTAAACGTAGCCTGCTTTTAGGGACTTTTGTTCAGTTAGACAAGTCCAAAAGCAAGGCAAGTTAATAATTTCATATTCATATCTGGGAGTCATATAAATCATGCAAATGTGTATGTGGTGAGAAATATGGTGTGACAGTTTTTACAGAAAGGTATTTTTGTTGGAAACCCTGACGTATTTTGTGTACTTGCTCTGATGCTTCCATTTAATTAATGCTACCTTGCTGTAAATTATGTATCGATGCTGCAATATAATCACTGTGTAACAGCTGTGGCCTTATAGCTGTGATCATTACTGTGGAACCAAAAATCATGTTGCAAAATATGCATGTCAATATTTAATAAAAGTGACATGGCTGAAATCTGTCTGGTGTTATTCTTCTTAGTGGTGAAATGTCTGGAAAGCAAACAAACACCCAAACAGAAACTACTACAATCTTTTACAGTGTCAATGGTTTATTATTCTTGGAACAAAGTCTTCATACTAATCAACATTACTGATAGTTCAAGTTGCATGTATTACTTCGTTACTTTATACCCAATCCCATCTTCATACTCCCTACTACACGTATATTGTTATATTCAGCTTTTCAACATAGATATGGCATGGTGTGGATTTTATATTGTGCTTTCAGGTTTACATCCCATCATGTATATGTTCTTGAATGACAATGACGATAAACATCTGTTTTTTCAGCTTGCATGAAGCAATTGTAGAACAACTAATATATAATACTAGCTCCCTTCTCCTTTCTACAAGTACAGTCCCTCCGGTGTCCCCTCGTTCTTCCTGTACAGCACGTTCTCCTTGGACTTCTTGAAGTCCTCGTTGGTGACTTTCATCCTGCGTTCTCGTAGAGCCATCAGGCCTGCCTCTGTACAGATAGCCTGGAAAATACAGAATGTACCTATGTTAATAGTTTCATCAAGTTGGTAAATCGACTGTTTACTTAGGTACAAAACCTGATTTCTTTTCTGTACCAATGTTTCTGACAGAAGCATTCAATTTTTGGTACTCTTTGTTGTTGCTTTGCTGCCTACATCAATTATGATGTGCTTTCTCTTGTCGTATTGTGGTATAATTATGCATTTTCAAACATTACTTCTTGCCACTTGTGACAACGCGGCAAGGATGTACTCCCACATATGACTGATTGAATACTTTCCATTTTGATTCATGACTGGGTTATAGCCTCTACCAGGCTTTGGAAGTGGTTATTGAAAGAGTAAAGACCGTAGAAACTGGCCAAATAAGCAGATAACATACCAGGGGCAACCCTAGTTGACCAACTCCCCTGGATGTTATCTGTCTATTTGGCCAATTTCTACAATAATATTCCAGCTGCTTCTGAAACCTGTTAGCAGTTTACTGGGGCATACACTGTACGATGTCACATGTTTAACTACGTGTTGTGCAATTCTCAAACAGCATAGAATGTATTACATGGATACAACATGGTTCATCAAACTACAGAAATAGAAACAGCCTGCAGAATGATCAATGACCTTGATATCAGCGCCTGAAAGGTCATCTTTAGCCATGATGAAGTCCTCCAGGTTAACGTCCTCCGCCAGGGTCATGCGACTCGTGTGGATCTGGAAAATTCTTCTCTTGGTTTTCTCGTCCGGTAGCGGGAACTCGATCTTACGGTCGATGCGACCTACGGAGGCAAAATTGACATTTACTAACAAACAAAGAGCATTACATGTATTAATTTCATTAACCCTCTACATACTGCCTAACTCCATAACCAGTACAAGTTTGGTGTAAAACAACTACCTTAGCAGGCTGAAGGCAATTACTTAAATCATTTGAATAGACTGCATCTTTGCTTCAAACATGTACTAAACTTGGGCAAAGCCCATCTGACAAGTACATGTAAGATCCATGCCCACATTGACTAAGGAAAAAAGGTCAATAGTGCCAAATACACACAACTTACCAGGTCTGATCAGTGCAGGGTCCAGTGTTTCTATTCGGTTGGTGGCCATAATTACCTGGAAGAAGAAGAGAATTCAGGTAACATTCAACATGATATCAGCTGTCAATACATTTTTTTCAGTATTCTGCAATGTTGCAGAATGTCACAATTTTGTTCTGCAATTCAGAAATACTTTCTGCAAATACACACAAGTCTGGACCTAAACCCATCATGGTATATACAAAATTGCATATCATAGAGTATATCATAGAGTCAGTAGTAAACACAAAAGTCCTTAACAATATTATGCCGACATCATTGGACTCTTACCCAGATTTTTTCAATCTGCAAAATAGCAGGTTGCTTAATTTTTCTTCTGCAATATTGATAATGCCTCTGCAAAATGCAGACTGCAGGTAGATATTTCTAACACCAGCTGTACAGGGAAAGCTATCCTACTCATTACATCATTGAAAAGAACTTCCAACAAGTTTCAAGTTCGATAGATGAGTCAGCCTGCTCTCACCTTGACATCCCCACGTGAGTCAAACCCATCCAGTTGGTTCAGCAGTTCCAACATGGTCCGCTGGATCTCGCGCTCACCACCGGAGTTGGACTCGTAACGCTTCGTTCCGACCGCGTCGATCTCGTCGATGAAGACGATGGAGGGGGCGTGTTCCTCCGCCACCCGGAACAGCTCGCGTACAAGCTTCGGGCCGTCCCCGAGGTACTTCTGGATCAACTCCGAACCGACCACTCTCAAGAAGGTAGCCGACGTCTGGTTGGCTACTGCCTTGGCCAGGAGAGTTTTACCTGTGAAAAAAAGAAAGAAATTCACCTACGTGTTGTATGCTGGCATACCGGTATCACAAATACATGTACATGTTGTACTTTTGATTTGAAGATCTCCACTAAAGAAAAGTATGCCAGTATGTAGCAAGCCAGAATTTTCTTCTGTTGTCACCAAAGCAAGTTTGGGTTACTAGAACTGCATCTCTTTTCCCTGAGTCAGAAACATCAAATTGCTTGAGACAAGCTCCACTCCCTGAGAATGAGAACAAACAGACCAGATAGGAGAAGCAGGAGCTACGAAGGCTACTCGGTAACATTCCTTACCTCATTCAGAAACTGGCAACATTTGAAAATGTAAGATTTACCTGTTCCAGGGGCTCCGTAGAGTATAACACCCTTTGGAGGTTTGATTCCCATCTCTTCATAGTACTCTGGGTGAGTGAGGGGCAGCTCTACAGACTCCTAATGGTAGTGGGAAATATGTAAGAAACAAATACTTTAATACAAAATGTACATTGTATGTCCCTTTTAAAGCTGGTACCATGTAAGTACCAGATGTGTTGGCAAATACTACCTAGTGGCAGCAAGATTTGAAATTGATTTTCTATTTGTCAAGGTAAAGACTCCGAAATGGCAATTCTACCGACAGATATCCCGATTGCAGTCTCTGTCAATAGAAACTCTGGTTCTACACTCTATTGTAATAACTTAACATTGCTAAAAGTAACATATCCTAAAACTTAAACATGCTATCACATTACTGGTAGTTACTGACATCATTTGAATAGTCGGTGCTTGCCATAACACCTTTCCGGTAAATGTCTTTTAATGCTCTACTTGTACGATACTGAAAGTGAATTGCAGATTGTACCAGCAGATCCATCTATCGGGATCTCTACCAATCGAGACCAAAGATTTCTGGTTACTTCTTCATTTTCTATCATCATTGCACTACGAATATATTGATGCTAGCAGAATTCTAAGTGCAAAAAACTTTTATTCCATTATGATCCAGCAATGGCCATGCGTGACTACCTTGATCTCCATTATCTGGTGGTCCAGACCCCCGATGTCGGCGTACGTCTCGGACGGCGCCGCTTCCAGCTTCATAACCGACACCATGGGGTCTGTGTCGTCTCCCAACACCCCCACTATGGCCTGCACCTGGCCAGATCAACACACAAACAAACAAACAAACACACCTTGATCTCCTGGATCTGCTGATCCAAGCCTCCTATGTCTGCGTATGATTCCTTGGGGGCTTTTTCGAGCTTCATGACAGTCACCATGGGGTCTGTGTCATCGCCCAGCACGCCCACTATAGCATGCACCTGCAGTAACACAACATGCTTTTACCCGCAGCTCATGCAGGGGAGCCAATAGCACGGGTTGTAGGGTTACACAGCCCTGGTAGTGGGAGGAATGGGAGCTGTGAGTAAAAAAACTATTGGACAGGCCTGCAACATGCCCAGAATTAGCTTGGAATAAACACACACTTTGTACATGTTAGCATCATTAAAAATTATGTATTATTGGTCTCTTATTCTATCTGACACTGAAAATATTAGTGTTTGTGGCACAACACTGCACTACTGATGCTTTGGTTAAGCCAGTCAGACCCAACATAATCATCATCATCATTATCTACAGGGCACACACAAGACCTGCCAGCTTACAGAATCCAAGTGGATGGTACCAAATCTATTAGCTCAAAACAATATTGAACGTCAAACACCAAAATGCGTATACAGCAGTTAACCTTACAATACTGGTCAGGGTTCTAATTATTTTTGGTGCAGGTACACGGAAACATTGAAAATTATCTGCACCTCACAAATTTCATAAAAGATGATCTAAAAAGTTGCCATTATTTCTTTTATACTTCATTCAAAATGTAGGTGGCATTTGTCAATATGCCACTGCCCTACTCATGTCATGCCCCGACTCCATATCTACGTACTTAGGCCAATATATATGAAGTACATTACAAAAGGGAGGAAGTATTGTAACACATAGCAACGCCTAACGCACATCATGTCATACACCGTTTACGTTCATATTCCTGTAGTAATACTAGTAGTCTCTTAGAATAGACTTGATTGTATTGATCACACTGTTATTGATGCCATACATTGTACCATGTACAACAGTCGAGCAATAAAGTTCTTTCATTTTCATGTTATTGTAGCCAATCAGACCATGAGTAGAAGTATACTACCTTGTGGTTCATGAGAACCGAGCAGCCCGGCTCCAGCTGGTCCTTGTCCACGAAGGACAGGATGCTGACGTAGTGTTCCGACCCGACCGACGTGGACACGATGGCGTGGTTATCATCGATGATCTCCTCCAGGGAACCAACCGACATGGGGCTGCCGCGCAGGTCGTCTACCTTAGAGCGCTCCTCCTGTGATTTAAACAGTAAAACAATTCAGAGACATTTTTGGCAATGCCTCAGGGTCAAGCCAAATAACATTACTTGTAGTCAGCCAAATTCAGTCAACCAACTACCAAGTCAGGGAAGCAACCAGCATGGGGCTGCCGTGCAATTTGTCTACCTTAGAGCACTCCTCCTGAAATTTAGACAGTCAAGAATTCAGAGACATTTTTGGCGATGCCTCAGGGGCAAGCCACATAGCATAACCTAAAGTCAGTCTGCTTCTGTGTAGCCTCAGTTAGTTGAAATTTTGAACATTTATGTCAATTAAAGTACAGTCATGTATTGAATAATTATTGTATTGGAAATGTGACCTTAGCATTAGAAAGGACTCCAGGAAGACTAGCAAGTACATAGTACTTATGGCAATTCTAAACAAACAAACAAGGACACAGACAGAGCTGCAGTTTCACTCTGAATGAAATGGACAGTATGGTAACTGATGACGGGAAAAAGTTGTTCCTCATTAGAAGTAACACAGCCTGCATGAAGGGCTGACCGTGGGTTGCAACAGAGGAAGTTTTTCTTGCACAGTAAACAACAATCCGGCCACACACAGACTAGCTGTTGCCATAATGTGCACTATAAGGACCACTTAACTCATTCCCCATAACTTACTGTGCCTGCATGAAACCTTGAATTTTTCAGTTTTTGATGCATGTTCGGTCAACTCATCAAAGTTTTGCCCGTTGTAGACAATATTTTCTGACAAAACATTTGAAACTACAAATGGGATGTCACACTTATGTACGTGAAAAGACTTCTGCCTTTGTTATGCACAATACAATATGGGTTTCGCGCAGGTGCAGTATGTTCTGCCTTACCAGCGTGGACCCGCTGGACAGAGCTGCTTGGAAACGTGGTGCCACTAGCCAACTGCTGCTGTGTCAGGAACCTCTGCAGCAGTATAACCAAAGCCTGGATATTACTTCTACTACTACATTTGTGTACTACTACTACTACTACTACTACTACGACTACAGTTTGCTAAAACACATCCCCCTGCCCTCACCTCAACTCTCTCGTCCTGAGGCTTGAGTCTCTCCTGGTTCCTGATGAACTCCTCCTCCATCAGCATGTAATCCTTAATCCTCTCCAGCTTCAGTAACTTCAGCCGACATCGCGTGTGGGGGGTCACTGGGGGGGAGGGGAGGGATCAACAATCTGTACAATGTACACTTCTGAGAGGGTCTGCATGGGGGATCCTGGCAATGCTATACAGTGAGTTTAGCCTAATAGGAGGGCCAGCAATGCTTCAAGTTTTAATGAATAAATTAGGTCATATTTCTATTGACAAAATTGAATATACAATGTACCGGTAGATTGACTACTGACTGAATTACAATCAGGAAGGCCAGCAACACTTAACGGTAAATGAAATTGTTATTGTGTAAGGCTTGGGAAATACTTCATTGGAATATTCTTTTGCATTCATGGGGTGTCTGACAAAACTAGTCTGTGTATGCCTCTAGTGAGTCGGCTCTAGTGAGACAACGTGTGTAACGTTACCTGCGGGGAGTTTGTTGGCAGCATCAGGCCCCTTGCCCTTCTTCCTGCGTTTCCCCACCCTGGTGGGGACTGGAGGCTCGTAACGCTTCTTCTTGTCCTGGACAAAAAAATAATGAGGAACAGTGGAATAACTAATTTTCTTTCACTCATTCTTTTTGAGGCCGTAGGGGCAGTGTGCTTTGGAAACAGCAAGTTGAAAGGCTGCGAGCCCAACCCTCTCCTTCCACTGGCTTTTCACAACTGAAGTCAGGTGAGTACACATCGTCACATCCTTACCTTATCATCTTTCTTCTCCCCTCCCTGTCCACCTGCACCTCCGGACTGGTTCTGACCCTGTTTCAAAAAGAGTGGAGATTTGATTATCATATATGATATACCTGTAGACAAGGTTTTAAAAATTTTAAGGTACTTTTTTAATGTCTTTAGTACAGACAAAGGAACTACAGTACAAGACAGAATTGTCCACGAGGAGGCCAGGGTATGCTTCCATTGAATCTGATTGTACTGCACATGTTGCAAATGTTGAAGCTACAAAATTATTCTTTCATAGGAGGTTCCTTGTTCATTCCAGCCTCCTTTATTCAACTGTTTTGATCTGACAAAATATATTATACTCTAGTCTTAAAGCAACAAGATTTCCAACATTTTAATAACTGAAAATAATAACACTGCCTCGGCAATAACAAGACCACAATATATGAAGTGGATTATAGTGTTCCAAAAGCATTGTTTTTCCCCAAATTGCTCATAATTCAAAGATACGTGCGAGCGAACGCATGTATGTGGTGGGGAGGGGGGCAAGTGAGTCAGCACTGTACAGCGAAACATAATTTTGCTGTCGTAATTTCTAAATTTCTAACAGCATAAAACACTACTTCTGACTGTCATCAATACAAAGACATATTCCCTTCCTACCGGTCCATAGAACCATACCTAAAATGCTCTTAACACTGAACTACGACAGCTTTAAAATGTGACAGAATCAAAACCTACCATCTTTCTCTTCGGGATCTGGAAACTATCCCAGCATGCAGTTTGCCCGTTTGATTTCAGCTGCTTCAAAATTTGTTGCACTTTCAATTTTTCCCGCTAGAGGGCGTTTATGAGTGGACTCAACATTCTCAAGATGGCGCTGCGCAGTCAGGAGGCTGGCAGGAACGCGCTTCGTTTTGAAGACGATGACCTGGCTACCCATTCATCACTTGAGCAGGTGAGCTAATAAACGTGCTATGAACGTCCCAGGCTCACTCTGAGAAAATATACACTTCCGTTATACCATATGAGATGCATAACTTGCGATAGAAACCTAATGAATTTCAAATGTTGTCATGACAGTCATGTGTTTATAATATTATTCCATGTCAGATGATATTTAAAACAGGTGGATTTGTATGATTTTGGAGATGGGTATTTGTAAATATTGAATCCCTACACAATATTGAAGGACTCAACACAACAGAGCAGGAAAATTTGTTATTGGCATCATAGAGTATCCATGCTAGTTATGTAAAAACCGTCCTATCCTGCTAGTATTTAGTTTTAGAGTTCTGTATTGATGAACCTATGACATACTAGTACATGTACCAGTATGTACTACCATAGTAGTATGTGTTTTCTGTTGTTTCAGGAAAAGGTGGAGGAGTCTGTAGAGCAGCTGTACTCAAACTTCCATCGGAGGTCAGATGGGGATGCTGAGTGAGTTATTTATTTATTTATTATGATTATAAATTTATTTTTAATGTTGTTGTTGGCTTGGCTTCGTTATATGTAACGTTAATACGTTACTAGACACTTATTGTCAATTTTTGCCAAATTAATGCATATGAAAATCCACATACTGCTACGTGTAGATATAAAAGTCCCAATTACACATGGACCAGTGCAGGAGGGTTACACCTGGTAGACATCAGAAATACCTGCACAGCTCCAATTTTACCTGCACATGCAGTTTGTATTTTTAGCCCTACATATTAATAATGTATACAAAAGTACAATATACAGTGGATACATTTCTGACCTGTTCTATTGTGATTAAGCCCCTGGGTCAACCTCACACGCCTCAATCACCTGTATGTGGTTTTATGTTATTTCAGCCCTGTTCTACACAGGGAGAAACACCTGGCTTACCTGAAGAAAGGCCTCCGACACCTGTCAGATGTGTACGAGGTAAGGACTGTTATCTGTTGCATTGCCCACCTGGCATCTTTGCTCTTTTTTTTGGCGATACCTCAGGGGTGAGCCTAATAGTAAAATTTGTAGTCTGTGTGCAGGAGTTCTTGCACATTTGTATGTCCGGATGCCCCGGCATGACTTTTCAGTATGGCTACAGAAGTGACCGCAAAAACTGAAATATTACAGTATTGCAGAAAAATTGTGATTTACAGTTACATACTATTAGTGATAGTAGCTTGCTGTGCCTGATACAAAAATGCCATGCAGTTCCCTTGACAGTGAGTTTCCTCATTCCCCAGTGCCTGGATGCCAGCCGACCGTGGTTGTGTTACTGGATCGTCCATGGTCTGGAACTGTTAGAGGAACCCATCCCAGAAGAAACAGTCTCAGAGTGAGTCAGACATTCAACTCTGCAACCAGAAACATAGCCTGAAAGATAGACTGTTCCCAGGGCCAGTACACATGCCAGTCCCCAGTTACGATAGACCATGAGAAGCTCATGAGCCACAGGGCATGACGAGGGGTTCTGTGGTAAAATTTCCTTGGGACACAAAAATATTCTATACATACTACTGTAAATCTTAAAATTACTTAAGTGTTGCAGTAGTCTTTCCACTGGAAATTTGTCACATTGCAAAATTACTATGCCTTTCTAATTACGTATTAAAATGTTTCAGTAGTGAATGTAAAACAATGAAAAAACTTCCTTCTACTCCCTAATTACATTTTTGCTTAGATAAATAAATTTACAGTTGTATGTTTAACTCACATTGAACAATTTATTGTAGGATTGCACAGTTCCTGTCAGCGTGCCAACATCCAAACGGTGGGTTTGGAGGTAAGATGAGTTTTCTTTATTCACCCTTCATTCAGCCACTAGTATTATATTAGTAGTAAGACTGAGTGTCTAGCTTCTACAGTTGGGCTGAATACCTGAACGAATCAGGTACAGGTACAGGTACAGAGGTTTAAGTACAGGTTCAGACCTGTACCTGTGCCTGTATCTGAACAATTTGACCATTTGATATACATGTATGTTCTTCAATAACATTAAATCCAGTTACAACAAGTCTTTGACAGAATCTTTATTCAAATAAAACAGGACAGAGCTGGGCAGCCTTATATATCTTATCAAACAAAACAGAACCATGTGGACTGTTTATTTCTTGCATACAATACTCTGTCATTGAAAGGTCTGTTGTGTATCATCAATTTTAGCAGTGCTGTACCTATTATACTGTGATATCACTAAACCACGCAGCATTTCTCTGATGTTTTGACTAAAGACTGAGTTACATGTATTTGCACACCTGTTGCAGGTGGCCCAGGACAGCTGGCACACCTGGCTCCTACATACGCAGCTGTCAATGCCCTGTGCATCCTGGGTACAGAGGAGGCGTATAACGTGATTGACAGGTATATAATTATGCAGATGATAACTGTAACCTTCCTTACTCTAGTGTAAAACATAAATCTTAAAGGAAAGAACCCATTTCTAGGTACCAAGAATTTTGTGCTTTAGAAAAGAAAGATATTTTGGTTGCGAGATAAAGTAAGAATTCAATATATTTTTACCCAATAAAAATGTGGTGTTCTTGGGGTAAGAACAAAAATCTTAGAGTAAAAACTTCCAGGCTAAAAGAAGTTTGGGCTTGTATTGAAAACCATATAGTCTTAGAACTTTTCCCACAAGATGATGGTAAGTGTGACAAATTTTGTTATTTTCACGGGAGAGGAAGAACATCAATCTTAAAAAGTATGAAACCCGCCAATAAGAAATTTGGTATTGAAGGAAGAAAGGTGTTCTTAGTTGGGCCTTTGATCTTACATAATCAAACACTTTTGTGTAGAGAGACAAGGATAGTCAAGTTCCAGGGCTTAAAATATTACACTAAGAAAGAATAAAGGACATTCAGTGTGCAAAATACTTTTTTGAACCAGGCAAAAATTAGGTTGCCCATCAGAATTTTAGGTTGCCCCATATTGCACCTATAAGTTACTACTTTCCTCAAATATATAGTAAGTAATGTTACATACATACGCCTTTGACAATATTTCTAACAGCCTTAAGTTAACTGATACTTAAGTAATAGGCCATTAATACCTAAAATTAAAAAGCATCTGCCGGATACAGTGGTGCAACCCAAGTGGGCATGATTTGGGGGGGGGGGATTCTTAAAATTCAGGTAGCACACTGGGCTACCTAGGTTCAAAAATAGGTTGTCTCAAGTAAAATTTGGTTGCCCGGGGCAACTGGGCAACCAGGTATTTTGCAAGCTGACATTAGAAAAAACACCAACTTTCAGAACAAAATGAACTATAAAGGTCCACCATGTCATGCCTCTGAGATTTTACTGGCTAAGATGAACAAGAATCATAAGAGGTTTTCACATCCATTATAGCGACACTTTAAAAATGTCAGTAGGAATGAGTTGCTATTGACATTTTACCTTATATCCTGGAGAAGTTGGCAATTGGTATAAATTTTTCACCAATGACTGAATGAGTTTACTACGAGCAATAGTCAATGATGATTTTAATCTTAGGATCTGACGTTACATGGGTACTCCTCATTATCTCTTTCTATAATCACCAACTTGAAGGTTATCCCAGGCAGCACCTAAGTTGTGAAGTGAGTCGGCGATGTCAGGATGTTCAGTGTTCTCACCATAGATACTCCGCTTCATCTGTAGTGCCTGTTCAAAATAGCTGACGGCCTTTCTGTAATCACCAAGATTCCTCCAGACTATACCCAAGTTGTGAAGTGATGAGGCGATGTCAGGATGTTCAGTGTTCTCACCATAGATACAATGCCACATATGTAGTGACTGTTCAAAATAGCTGATGGCTTTTCTTTGATTGCCAAGGTTATCCCAAGCAGCACCTAAGTTGTCAAGTGACTTGGCAATGTCAGGATGTGCAGTGTTCTCACCATAGATACTATGCCTCATCTGTAGTGACTGTTCAAAATAGCTGACGGCTTTTCGTTGATCACCAAGGTCAGTCCAGGCGGCGCCCAAGTTGTGAAGTGAGTCGGCAATGTCAGGATGTTCAGTGTTGTCACCATAGATACTACACCTCATCTGTAGTGACTGTTCATAGTAGCTGACGGCCTTTCTGTGATCACAAAGGTTATACCAGGCATTACCTAAGTTGTTAAGTGACGAGGCAATATGAGGATGTTCAGTGCCCTCACCATAGATAATCTGCATTATCTGTACTGACTGTTCATGATAGCTGACAGCCTTTCTGTGATCACAAAGTTGTCCCCAGGCAGCACCTAAGTTGTTAAGTGACAAGGTGATATCAGGATGTTCAGTGTTCTCACCATAGATACTCCGCTTCATCTGTAGTGACTGTTCATGATAGCTGACAGCCTTTCTGTAGTCACCAAGATTGTACCAGCTGAGGCATTACCTAAATTGTTAAGTGACGAGGCGATGTCAGGATGCTCAGTGTTCTTACCATAGATACCCTGACTCATCTGTAGTGCTTGTTCATGATAGCTGACGGCCTTTCTGTAATCACCAAGATTGTCCCAGGCATTACCCAAGTTGTTAAGTGACGAGGCGGTGTGGGGATGCTCAGTGTTCTTACCATAGATAATCTGACTCATCTGTAGTGCTTGTTCATGATAGCTGACGGCCTTTTTGTATTCACCAAGCTTCCCACAGGCATCACCCAAGATGTTAAGTAAGATGCCGACGTTAGGATCTGATTTACCATATGTAGAAATACGATCCTGTAGTGCCCGAGCTGCATAGGACTTAGCTTTTTCATACTCACACAGACTTGAATATACCATGGCTTGTATTTGTGACGAATTGACAAACAGAATTTTTATACATGTATTAGATGGTTTGACCATTATTTTAGAATGTTGGATTTTGGTAAGTTGTGAAATAAAGGCCTTTAATGGTATTGCTGTGTAATGGTACCTCATCAGTTGTTTTGTATTTGAGAGGTAAAATACCTTCTTCAACTTCTCCTCAATATCTGTGTTATCAGACATGGACGATAAGGCTGACATCTTCTCCACCTGTCCACGGTTGTTCATGTATGTCCGCAGCCTCAGTTCTCCTGAGATGCTGACCAGCACCATCAAGTGATGCGCGTTCTCACTGTTGATGACTCCGTTCATGTTCATCTTCTGAATAGTCTCCCATATTGTGGTGGGCTGTATTCCAAAGAGTAGTGCCCAACACGACACTGCAACGGTGGAAAATCGATACATTTCTTTCTTCACATCTAGCAGCCTAGATGTTGGAGCTTTGAGTGTAAACATTTCAGCATTTGTATCTTCCATCATTATGCTCAATCCCTGTAAAACAGATATTGTCCCTTCACTACTTTCAAGTTGCTGTCAGTCCACAAGGTGGAATGCACATTGACCAAGTCCTGGTCTCCTGCGATCAAACACACATTCCCCAATACGCTGGCGAGATGGTAGCCTTTCTTTATTTGGACAGTCAGGTCATTTTGCATGATTTTGATCATCTCACATGGTGTGTGGATAAGTTTAGCTGTCTTACCCCTGCCCAGTGGAGTCTTGCTTGCATGTGGCATTGCTGGTGTGACAGAGTCATAGAACCAGTTGTCCAGTGGGTCGTCTGAGTAGAAGTCATTCAGACTTGTTATCCCCATGGCTGGGAGGATTGTTTCTCCCAGGTTGACCACCTTGAGGTGCAGGTAGAGGGTGAGTCGACGGAAATACGCCACATTTGTTTCATTTTCCTCCTCTATCAAGATGGCAAAGTCCAGGTCTGAGTACGGAGTTGCCAGTCCCGTAGCCTGTGAACCCAAACCTATCAGGGCGTACTTACAGGGAGGGGGGCCTATTACTTCAATACACTCGTCTACAAGCTGCCCAATGAAGTCCTTCCTTTCTTTTGCAATCTTCTCAAACAACTGCCTGACAGTGTCAGCTCTCTTGGCTTCCATCTCCACATGAATTGATACTTCATCATCATCCATGAAGGAGAACTCTCCTTTGTCAAGGGAGTCTATCTCCAGTTTTATTCCTTCACGAAATGTTTTCAGCTGTTTCTTGTGTTTTTCTATCTTATCTGGATTGACATGATCTATCTTTAAGGCATGTTTGAGAAACAGCACGTCTGTTTCTTCAATTGCAGTTTTAAGGGTCTCGCTGTAGACCTTTGACCTGGCCACTGCTGCTTGGTAGAGTGCTGCCGCCTTGACAAAGTCTCCCCCGTCTCCTGTTTGACAGCCTCGCCTGCAGTAGACATCACCCAACTTGTGCAGGGGTGAAACTTCTTTTTCATACTGTTGAACAGTTGGATCTGTAGGAAAGCAACAGATTTGTTCAAGTTTTGTACATAACTTTTTAACATTGTTACACTTAGAAATAGATAATAAAATCTTTATGAAGTTTGGAGTAGAATCATTTCTTTGTTTGCAAATCAAATTGTATACGCTAAGTTTTCATAGAAGTTATTATTGTAATTAACAAGAGTTCCATGACCTCATACCTTTGCCAAATGATGTTAATCATTCTGACTGAGGAAATTATAGATTTTTATTATAATGATAATACATGTAATATCTTATTTATGAGGAAAATAAGATCATTGATTTTCATTTCCATCCATATGTATATCAGTTGATCATATTCTCCACCCAATGACAGCCTTATTTTAGAGGGCTATTCTAGCACTTCCTCATAAATTATACTAATGAGGTTGTGATTTGAATAAATTATGTTTATTCAAGTTAAACCTCACTTAACATTCAAATGTGGCAAGTATGAACTACCTGGCAGTTACCACTATGTCGTTATAGCAATTTGCCATTAATTATGCAAATTGGGTCTTTACTTACATAATCTAATCTATATATTAATAGTACCTCTCAATCCCAATTACATGTCACAAGTGTTCCATAGGCTGTATTATGGAATACAGCAGATTTATAGAAATTCCTCATTGATTATGCAAATTAGCTCATGATTTGCATAATTATCATCTAATTACATCAAGCATCACTTAAGCTACCTATACACCTGAAAATTATGACAATCTGTCCGTCGGTTTTTGAGTTATCCTCCTTCTTAGATTCTTTAAACAAACTGTCCTGCAGTTCCAGAACAAGCTGCTAGGGGACCCAAACTAATGTCACTTCTTGTCTAGCTCAAGAGCTATCTACCATCCAAAATTCATGACCCTAGCATGTCTAGATCATGAGATATCAATCAGTACCTAGGAAAGCCACCAGGGGGCCCAAAAACTCAGATAGTGTAAAATTGTGCATGTCAACATTTTTAACCTACCTCTGACATGTACAAGCCTGAGTGCTGCTGCAAAGTGCTTCTCTGATGAGTCCAGGTCTCCCCTCTGTACAGCCTCCTCACCTTTCTGCAGGAGTTGTTCATACTCACTGGGGAGGGGTAGCTTCAACGGGTCGGCTTCAGCATGTTCCGGTCGGCCAGAGGTTGTTATTCCAAATAACAAAGGAAAAACACAGAACAGATACATGTAGATTTCCATGTTAGATCTTGTCTCCTTGTTGCTCTACTGCTGTCTGTGAGCCCTTTGGTGTGTCCCTAACAACCGTTCAGAAAGACTGGTAAGTCCCGAGGTGTGAAGGGGGATCTCCCATGACCTTCTGACATCATTGTGAATACCTGCAGTATCAGGTGTCAGCAGTAAACAATTACTGGCTGTATGGACCAGGTGTTATGTGTGACACAACAGCTAATAATACCCACTGGACTTTCCAAATGTTTCCATTGCTGTGTTACTGACAGTTTCAAGTAGATCACTCACATGTACTCAAACTCAGATAAGGCCACACCAATTTAATTTGTTGGTTCAGATTCCCCTGGCTTCATTTTTCTTTATTTGCAAAAACATTTCAACCTCTGAATCAACTCCAAAATGCTCGTAATAATTTTTTGCCCAACAGTTGAAAGAAGTCCCTTCTCTTCAGAGTTGTTGTAAGTTCGTTTGAAATTCATTGTTTTAAATTACAAAACAACAAATGTTGGTATGTTGACTTCATGGCTCCTATCATTGCAGCATTTTGGGCTATCATAGGATGCCTAGGTCGTTTTTCATTTTTGAAAATTTTTTGTCACCCTGTCGCTTCATTTTTTTTTCTGAAAAATCCAGTCTTTGTAAAGGAATGAGCGATCCACTGCTTCTATGACGTCACATTATACAGATGACACCAGCCTTCTCCAAAAAATTTAGAGAAGGGTGGCTGATAAGAAAAAGTAGCAGGCGAGCCACGAATGATTTAACCGTAATCCCGGAGGAAATCGTAAGAATTAGACCCCTAAACATCGTTTTTGGTACATTCTGAGCATCTTTAATGGCAATCTTATGGCTCCAAAATTTACTGTTCGTGCACAAATAATTCCGGAAAAAGGCTGTATTAAATTTGTTTGCCACTCCGATCGTATTACGCGCGGCCCGGCCACAAAATGCAGAAAAATAAAGAAAGCATATTTAAATTGTCAATTTGATCGAAAATATAGTCATTGGGATCTGAAAAAATGTCACAGGTTCGCTTTTTGGAAGTTTTGTTTCTGTTTTGACGGTTTAATTCTAGCGGGGTGCGGGCCATAAATGCCCTATGGAAATTCACCCCGCGTCCCGGTACACTGACTTCCGGGTTCCTTGAACAAGAATATTACGAGAAAAAGGCCAAAAATCGGCGTAGAGAAATATAAATCTCCCCGACAATTCTTTTAATTATGCATTTCTGTAATAGGATGTTGCTAAGTAGTCGTAGAAAAAACGTAGAAAGCAGCGTAAATGTGTCTCTCTTCTTCACCGTCGAAGAAAAATGTTCCCGCGCTGCGTGCTGCTAGCCACATCGCTTATCCAATCAGAACGCAGGTCATGTGAGGTGAACCAATCAGAGCGTCGATCTCGTGGTGCTACTTACTTATTCATGACAAGATGGCGCCTGAAATCTCCTGTTTCTGTACAGCGATGCGGAGTGTGCGTTTTTTATTCCGGGGTTTTCTTTTTTTGACGCTGATTTTTGGCTCGCCGTGATTACGCTACAAATGACACACTAGTGGAGACAACAGATGAGTGATCATTTTACGATC
>NW_017804243.1:1898682-1898902 GCF_001625305.1 Branchiostoma belcheri | reverse complement strand
GTTGGGGGGGTGTCCGGGGGGGGCCTCCCCCGGAGGAAATCGTAAGAATTAGACCCCTAAACATCGTTTTTGGTACATTCTGAGCATCTTTAATGGCAATCTTATGGCTCCAAAATTTACTGTTCGTGCACAAATAATTCCGGAAAAAGGCTGTATTAAATTTGTTTGCCACTCCGATCGTATTACGCGCGGTCCTTGCGCCCGGCCACAAAATGCAGAA
>NW_017804243.1:1834757-1898289 GCF_001625305.1 Branchiostoma belcheri | reverse complement strand
TCGTGCACTAGAAAGCTGCACAGGAGGCTAAGAAAGAAGCAGTTTTCAGATCCAGAAAGCTAGCAGAAAATTGTCTGAAGTTCGTCAGAATAAATGAGCCGGTGGAGTTTGTGAGAAAAATTGCGGAGACTACAGTGTTTTCTGAAAATTTACACGAAAGTAGCCGGCGCAAAAATTTGAGTAGGCGGCGATTTTCGCCGGTAGCCGGCTTGTTTTGAGAAGGCTGGACACATGTGACTCGGTGATCAGTGGATTATTACTTGAGGACATCTACATCGGGGTATTACTGTCATCCCTTAACAAAGAGGGTGGTGCCACAGACTTTCTGCTCACTGAGTCACATGTGGCACAGATTTTTGACTTAGGGTGCATACATAGTAGTCATATAAACAACAAATGCACAAAAAGTACGCTACAATTAGATTGGGAAAAACCGCATGGCCTATTTTTTTTTAATTGAAGTACATTTTAACAACATTCTGTGCTACCCACACACCAAAAATTAAAAACAATTTGCCGACAAATATGTTATAACTAGCCCGGCAAACTGTAAACTGGATGGCTAAACTCCCTCGGCGTGTTATCTCTCTATTTGGCCAATTTCTACTATTTCCAGCCGCGCCCTCAACCCTGGTAGAGGATATGTTATAATGTCGACCCACGTGCGAATCCACACCAGGCCACACAATGATTACAAAGTCCTCTTGACAAAGACAATTACAGGTTTTGACATCCATTATGCGTGACAATTTAAAAATGATGCAGCAGGAACAAGTTCCTTGACATTTTACTTTATATAGGAGAACTTGACATGGTATTAATTTTTAACCAAGGAATTAACCTACGAGCAAAAGTCAATGCCCGAAGTATACATGTAATTTCAATGTTAGGATGTGAAGCTACATAGATACTCCTCATCATCTCTAAAGCCTAAGTGTTCAAAATAGCTGACAGCCTTTCTGTGATCGCCAAGGTTATTCCAGGCAGCACCTAAACTGCAAAGTGACAAGGCGATGTCAGGATGAGCAGTGTCCTCACCATAGATACTCTACCTCATCTCTAGTGACTGTTCATGATAGCTGATGGCCTTTCTGTGATTGCCAAGGATTCCCCAGGCGGTACCCAAGTTGTGAAGTAACCTGGCCATGTCAGGATGTTCAGTGTCCTCACCATAGATACTCCGCCACATTTCTAGTGCCTGTTCATGATAGCTGACGGCCTTTCTGTGATTGCCAAGGATTCCCCAGGAGGCACCTAAGCTGTGAAGTAACCTGGCGATATCAGGATGTTCAGTGTTCTCACCATAGATAATCCGACTCATCTGTAGTGACTGTTCACAATAGCTGATGGCCTTTCTGTAATCACCAAGGTTACCCCAGACGATACCTAAGTTTTGAAGTGATCTGGCAATGTCAGAATGTTCAGTGTTCTCACCATAGATACTATGTTCCATCTGCAGTGCCTGTTCAAAATAGCTGACAGCCTTTCTGTAATCACCAAGGCGACTACAGATAACACCTATTTCCTTAAGTGACATGGCGATGTCAGGATGTTCAATGTTCTCACCATAGATATTCCTCCTCATCTGTAGTGCCTGTTCATGATAGCTGATGGCCTTTCTGTGATCACCAAGGTGACCCCAGGTGGTACCTAAGTTGTAAAGTGACTTGGCAATTTCAGGATGTTCAGTGTTCTCACCATAGATACTACTACGTTTTATCTTTAATGCCTGTTCAAAATAGCTAACGGCTTTTCTGTGATTGCCAAGTTTACTCCAGGCGGTACCTAAGTTGTGATGTGACCTGGCGATGTCAGGATGTTCAGTGTTCTCACCATAGATACCATGTTCCATCTGTAGTGACTGTTCATAATATCTGATGGCCTTTTTGTGATCACCAAGCTTATACCAGGCATTACCCAAGTTGTGAAGTGACTTGATGATATCAGGATGTGCAGTGCCTTCAACATAGAAGCTCCTTCTCATCTGTAGTGATTTCTCATAATATCTGATGGCCTTTTTATGATTGTCAAGTTTGCTCCAGACTCTACCCATGTTGTGAAGTGACGAGGCAATGTCAGGATGTGAATTGTTCTCACCATAGATACTATGCTGCATCTGTAGTGACTGTTCCAAATAGCTGATGGCGTTTCTTTGATTGCCAAGGTTACTCCAGGTGGCACCTAAGCTGTGAAGTGACATGGCAATGTCAGGATGTGCAGTGTTCTCACCATAGATACTCTGCTTCTTCTTAAGTGCCTGTTCATGATAGCTGAGGGCCTTTCTGTAATCACCATAGTCACACCAGACAGCACCTAAGCTGTTGAGTGATGAGGCAATGTCAGGATGTTCAGTGTTCTCACCATATATACTCCGCAACATTTCTAGTGCCTGTTCAAAATAGCTGATGGCCTTTTTGTGATGGCCAAGGTCATCCCAGGCGACACCTAAGTTGTGAAGTGACATGGCGATGTCAGGATGTGCGTTGTCCTCAACATAGATACTCCTCCTCATCTCTAGTGACTGTTGAAAATAGCTGATGGCCTTTTTTGGATGACCAAGGTTCCACCAGGCAGCACCCAAGTTATGAATTGACTCGGCAATGTCAGGATGTGCAGTGTTTTCACCATAGATACTCCGCCTCATCTCTAGTGACTGTTCAAAATAGCTGACAGCCTTTCTGTGATCGCCAAGATTCCTACAGACAATACCTAAGTAGTTAAGTGAGTTGGCGACATCAGGATGTGATTTACCATATTTAGAAACATTATCCTGCAGTGCTCGTTCTGCACAGGATTTAGCTTTTTCATATTCACACAGACTTGAATATACCGTGGCTTGTATTGCTGACGAATTGTCAAACAGAATACTTGTAGGTTGGACCATTATGCCAGTTTGTCGAATTTTGGTTAACTGTGAAATAAAGACCTTTAATGGCCTTGCTGTGTAGTGGTACCTTAGCAGTTGTTCTGTATTGGAGAGGTAAAACACCTTCTTCCACTTTTCCTCAACATTTGTGTTATCAGACATGGACGATAAGGCTGACATGTTCTCCACCTGTCCACGGTTGTTCATGTATGTCCGCAGCCTCAGTTCTGCTGAGATGCTGACCAGCACCATCAAGTGATGTGTATTCTCACTGTTGATGACTCCGTTCATGTTCATGTTTTGAATGGTCTCCCATATTGTGGTGGGTTGTATACCACAGAGTAGCGCCCAACATGACACTGCAAGGGTCGAAAATCGATACATGTCTTTCTTTACATCTAGCAACCTAGATGTTGGAGCTTTAGATGTAAACATTTTAGCATTTGTATCTTCCTCCATTATGCTCAATGCCTGTAAAACAGAACCTGATACTGCCCCTTTACAACTATGGAGTTGCTGAGTTCTGAGTTGCTGACTAGAGTACACATCGACCAAGTCCTGGTCTCCTGTGATCAAACACACATTTCCCAATATGCTGGCAAGATGGTAGCCTTTCTTTATGTGGACATTCAGGTCATCTTGCATGATTCTGATCATCTCACTTGGTGTGTGGATAAGTTTAGCTGTCTTACCCCTGCCCAGTGGAGTCTTGCTTGCCTTTGGCATGGAGCCGTCGAAGGCAAACCCACGTGGTGTAACAGAGTCATAGAACCAGTTGTCCAGTGGGTCGTCTGAGTAGAAGTCATTCAGACTTGTTATCCCCATGGCTGGGAGGATTGTTTCTCCCAGGTTGACCACCTTGAGGTGCAGGTAGAGGGTCAGTCGATGGAAATATGCCACATTTGTTTCATTTTCCTCCTCTATCAAGATGACAAACTCCAGATCTGAGTACGGAGTTACCAGCCCTGTGGCCTGTGACCCCAAACCTATCAGGGCGTACTTACAGGGAGGGGGGCCTATGACTTCAATACACTCGTCCACAAGCTGCCCAATGAATTCCTTCCTTTCTTTTGCAATTTTCTCAAACAACTGTCTGACAGCATCAACTTGCTTGGCTTCCATTTCTTGCACTTTCTGCCTCCTGAAATATGTTTCCAACTCCACATGAAGTGGTACTAACTCTGGGAGGACTTCGGTCATCATCTCTACTAACGGGTCCTTCTTCCTCTCATCATCATCATCTTCATCTATGAAGGAGAACTCTCCCTTGTCAAGGGATTCTAGTTCCAGTTTGATAACTTCACGAAATTTTACTAGCTGCTTCTTGTGTTTTTCTGTCTTGTTTGGATTGATACGATGTACATGTATCCTTAAGGCATATTGTAGAAATAACAGTTCTGCTTCTTCAATTGCATTTTTAAGGGTATCGTTACAGTAGACCTTTGACCTGGCCACTGCTGCTTGGTAGAGTGCTGCCGCCTTGACAAAGTCTCCCCCGTCTCCTGTTTGACAGCCTCGCCTGCAGTAGACATCACCCAACTTGTGCAGGGGTGAAACTTCTTTCGCATACTGTAGAGCTTTGGGATCTGAAGGAAAGATTTGTTCAGTTTTTGTACAATCATACATGTACAACTTTTTAAACGTAGTTAGAAACTCATAGAAAGCTCATTGCCATATCCTTATTGCCATACCCTTGGACCTTTTCTATCTTGAACTTTGGAGAAGAAATTTCTTTGTTAACTTTGCAAATCTACAAATCTACAAATTGTATACTTTAAGTTTTAATAGTTCTTATATTTACAAGATATAGACTAGTAAAATTGTGCATATCAATGTTTTTAACCTACCTCTGACATGTACTAGCCTGAGTGCTGCTGCAAAGTGCTTCTCTGCTGAGTCCAGGTCTCCCCTCTGTACAGCCTCCTCACCTTTCTGCATGCAGGCGTGCATTGTACTGTCTGGGGAAAGGACACAAGACTGGGTATTTTCCAGAAACATAGCTCTAATGAGCATGTGTCAAAGCAGTCGGATCAGATGTTTCAACTGCCAACTTGAAGGCACATCAGGATCAAAGTAAATCATTGACATAATGGTACAATCCTGTATCTAACTTTTGGCAGCCTTTTTTGTAGCCGTCATCTTGTGTGTCTGTGAACTTGTTGTCACTTTATATTTTATATAGATATCAATGAATTAATGATGACAAAATATTATATTATAAACATTAATTCACTGATATCCTATTTAAGTATGGGATTGTTATTGTTAAAATTTGTTAATGTCAAACACTGAACCATTCATGGGTTCGTTTGTTCCACCATTCACATACGCACATCAAAGCATCTGGCCAAGTGCTTTCAAATTACAATTTCACACAATTTTTCATTTGAAGGCACTGGGGAAAGAAATTAACACAAATTTATCTGTAGCTTCACCTGTGACATAAAAATCTTGTCAATTGAAATCAGATGTTATTAACCTGGATATATCTGCAGTAAGAAGGTCATGACCTTGAGGTATGGTGGAAGAAGTGACCTTAGCTTCAGTGTTATCGGTCATCCTGTTGTCTTTTAGATCCATCTGTGAAATACCAATTGTTATAGCTGCCATCATCAACCACAAAACTTAACATCATGTCCTAAGACATACCAATCAAAATGCAGGACAGCCGAAGCCACAATTCAGACCAATGCAAGCTAAGAATAACACTTATTGATACACCAACATTTAACATACGGAGATGTAATTGGCATTATGAGATTCTCTTGATCAAGGTCCTGCAGGTAAAATTGCAGGTAATTTTCAATGTTACCTGCACCAGTACAGGCATGCTGAAAAAATATTTTTGAGCCCTGCAATAGTTTTAATAGATGTTAATTTATTATTTACTATTAGTTGTATCGAGGATCTATAGCACATACTTACCCTTCTAACCCATTCGGTGACCTCGGTGCCTGCATGTTGGTTTAGAGTGTTGACATAAGACTCCAGTTTTCCCCACAGACTTTGGTTAATTTTTGGTGTCTTCTTGATAAATGTACATGATGCTGTAACGAAAAGTAAAGCGTCAAGGATACTGCATTATGCACAGAAAGACTCTCATATAATACAACCATTACAGGTACAGTGCATACACCGTTCCTCTTAGTCTTCTAGATGCAACATTGCCAGGTACTGGTATTGTCCTCAGTATGCTCCTACCACCTACAAGTGGGACATTAATTTTGACTTCCACATTCCGTCATTTCATAGACAGCAAAGAATGGCAAAACACTGGCTAATTGTCTCAATCATTCTATTATTGTCTCATTAACTAGTGGTATATATGATGTCTGCATGTGCATTTCCATTTCTGTGAGAGTAAAGGGGGCCTTTATTGAGGCCTATACTAGGGAAGAGCCTTTTGAGAGCCTGACAAGGAAGGACAGTTGTATTTATTTAACACCTGGTGTTAACGTAGCATGACACAGCTTCCAGGGTGCTAGAGGTGCAACTAATAATCAAAACTCTGCCACCAGTAAAACTAGTTGATCGCCAAATAAAGAAACAAGCACTACCCAAACATGCACAGAACTGACCCTAGTCCTTAGACTAGTTAGAGTGGCAATCATACAATGTCCAAAGTTGAAACTCACCTTTTCCCTTCCCTGTGAGCTGTCCAAGAGCCGTCCAAGTTTTTCTGCAACGCTGGCCATGCTGTGATTAGTCAATATCAGTGTTAGGTCCTATCCTAGATTTCTGATTCTAAAATACAACACTTAACTTCCGCTACATAACCCTGGGTACAGAATATTCCAAAGACGGAGGAAGAACACAGAACAGATAGATTTCCATGTTATCTTGTCTGCCTGTTTCCCCACTGCTGTCTGCCAACCCTTGGTTTGTCACATTGTCTTAATAACTGTTCAGGAAGACTGGTAAGTCCCGAGGTGTGAAGGGGGGATTTCAGAGATCCCGGATCCCTTATGACCTGACGTCATTGTGAATACCTGCAGCATCCGGTTTCGGCAGTAAACAATCACTGGTATGGACCAGGATGTTGTGATATTTGTGAAGCAATAGCTACCAATACCCAGGACTTTCCAAATGTTTCCATTGCTTTGTTACTGACAGTTTCGACTAAATCACTCACATGTACTCAAAATGAACAGTTACTCAGATAAAGTAGCAACTGTTGGTTTTTTTACAGATCTGAAATCTTTTTGTCTATCAAAGTCTTTTGAGCATATAGCATTTAATAAATTATTGTTTAAGCCTTAAGGACCTGGCGTATAAAAAAAATAGGTGGTGCCTACAGGCAAATACATATGAGTTTAGTTATTCGCATTCTATATTAACTGGCAGCCATATTAAATGATTTCACACTTTGTTGATTATCACTGAAATCGATCAACCTTTTGTCATGAGATTGAAGAATTATAATATTATATAATAACAACTCCTCACATAAACATTAAATGTTTATGTGAGGAGTTGTTATCATATATTATAATTCTTCAATCTCATTTTTTTCTTTCTTCTCCATGATTGTGATTCTCGATATTAATGGTTGCCAACATGTAGTTTTCTTTTGTTGCAAAAAAGTCATCAAAGTTTTATTTGGTCTGATGCAATAGAGGTGGGACATTCTGTTTAATATGATAATTGGAAAATTGAACAGAAGACCACAACCTTTGACCCTACAACCAAACTACAAGTCTAAAAATACAGGTTTGCCCCATAGACCACAGGTAGATTAATAGTGATGACAACGCGAATGGAATCAATTATCAAGGAATGATTTGTTTTTCGAGAATAAGATTTTGTTCGCAATATTGTGGATTAAAGAGGATTTCCTTGCAATACCTATGGTTTATTGAGCTTCCTTGTCCACGATATGATAACTGCCCTACATGTACTACTGGTAGTTCAAGCAAAGAAGCTAGAAAACATCAGTACTGTTGGATTTTCATGAATCTTTTATAGCTTATACTAGTATACAAGTCATGTACTGTCAAACCTGGTCAAGCAGGCACCTGTTGGAGGCAGTCTCGTCCAATTTTACATAGTAATGACCCTCTCCCATGTACAATGCAGTTGTACCACTCATGTGTTACACCTGTTAACCCTGATCCACTAATTGTATAAAATATAATTGTAATTGTATTCTCCTATTGCAGACCCAAACTGCAGAGGTTCCTCCTGCGCACCAAGAGACCAGACGGTGCATGGATCATGCATGAAGGAGGGGAGGAGGATGTCAGGTACATTGTAGGCTGGAGGGTCTGTCAGAACCTACTGTAACAGTTCGGGTTTAGGGAAAAAGGAGTCCAGTCCGATTGGCGGAAAAAGCAGTCCAGTCCGATTTTGGGGTGGAAAAAGCAGTCCGGTGGTTTCTACTAAATTTTACGAAAGACCATAGGCACAATTTTTTCTTGGGTGTGTACTTCTAGTTTCTATGGGTACTTCGAGTTTCTATGAGTACTTAGAGTTTCTATGGGTACTTAGAGTTTCTATGAGTACTTAGAGTTTGTATGGAAACTTAGAGTTTCTATGAGTACTTAGAGTTTACATGGGAACTTACAGTTTGTAACTTACATATCATCATCATCATGCCTCCAGATTATTACTTACATATAACAATAATTAGTCAAAAGATGAAGCGGTCAACTGACGAGATTTCCAGGGCCGATCCTGCTTGCAAGTAGCCTGATTAAATCGCTTTACGGTTGCCAGCTGCCCAACATCCAGCCGGCCCCTGCTACAGCCACGTATGGCAGACTTTGCATTACACCGACAAGCATGTAAGTACCGGAAGTACAATTGTAAGAAAGAATCCCTTAATAATTAACTTTTGTCTATTGTGGATAGGTGACCTGTATGTATAGAAACTACTTTTCGGTGGTCCCAAGAGGTGTAAATCAGTTGTCCGCTATTCCTCACCCAAGGCTGCATATAGTGAGTCATATATGCTAATTCAAGTTCCCATACAAACTCTAAATAGTCATAGAAACTCTAAGTACCCATAGAAACTCTAAGTAGTCATAGAAACGCGAAGTACCCATAGAAACTAGAAGTACACACACAAGAAAAAATTGTGCCTATGGTCTTTCGTAAAATTTAGTAGAAACCAAAATCGGACTGGACTGCTTTTTCCGCCAATCGGACTGGACTCCTTTTTCCATAAACCCTAACAGTTCTGCTCTTATCACTTTGTTGGGCTCCACAATGTTAGAATTAGTACAATATCTCTGAGTCAGTAATACAACTCATCATGCATTCAAGGTCATTCAGTTCAATTTATATTATATATCAAGTTTTCAGTGAAGAAATTAAAGAAATCAGCTTGGAGAAGACAATCATTTAACCCTCTCCCCGCTGCCTATATGCAAGAACCAATAATAGTGTGCTGAAGGTTAAAGGCCTTTAGAGCCAACATCTACTTATGCTGTATTTATTACTAATAGGCTATTACAGCAAAAATGTGACCTTTTGGGCAAGAAGAATTTAAAAATGATTGTTATGTCTTTCTCATGATAAAACATTTTGCTTTTTTGATCTTTCATATTTACTGTGAAGATGTGTTTAGTTTAGACTTGCCTGTAATGTACATGTATTTGTAAGTTCCCTGACTGTTGTCCTGTGGTATGTACTGTGCAGCCTTTAATGTAGTTGTAAGTTTAAGTGTAAGTTGAGTAATAATCCAGTCTCCCTGACTGTTCTATCATGTGTACAGGGGTGCGTACTGTGCAGCCTCTGCCGCCACCTTAACTAACATCATCACACCTGAGATGTTTGAGGGAACACCTGAGTGGATAGTCAGGTAGGTTTAACAACAATTCATCTTTCTCACCTTTCTGTTTGTTTGTTTGTTTATTGGCTAGGCTGAGGATACAGCTGAGCCTGCCAACTAACACTATTGTAAGGGACCTCCATTTAACATCCCGTCCAAGGATGTCCCCAAGATATTAGTACTCATTCATACCTGTCAGTAAGTGAAGTGAGGAAAGTCGTGTAAAGTGCCTTTTCCAAAGTGAAAAGGCATTTCGTCCTCACCAGCATCAATTGGAAGTGAGTGGACAGAGATTGGGTTTCAGTTGAAATGGCCTGGCTGTGGGATGATTGTGGTATGATTCTTAGACTTAGACTACTAGTATGACGTCATTCAAGTGAATATTTCCCCATCATCATACAAAATAGTTCCAATACATTTCACAAAAACCCAAAACACCTCATGGAAGTCTGAAATCTCTGATTTTGTTGATGTTATTGTTGTTGTTGTTGTTGTTGTTGTAGATGTCAGACCTATGAAGGTGGTATAGCCGGGGTACCAGAGATGGAGGCACACGGTGGTTACACATTCTGATGTTGACGTTGTTGTTATTGTTGTTGTTGTAGATGTCAGACCTATGAAGGTGGTATAGCCGGGGTACCAGAGATGGAGGCACACGGTGGTTACACGTTCTGTGGGTACGCAGCTTTGGTCATGCTGGGCAGGGAGAGACTCATAGACACCAAGAGCTTATTGGTATGGTCTTCAACAGTTGAAGGATTGAAATGTTGATACATTAACAATAATTGCACTCACCCTTGTATTATAGACCTAAAACTACAAATCTTGAACATTTATTTATTATAACCAATTGCAACTTACTAACACAATGTACACACACATTTGATATTGAATTTCCTTTCCTGCTGTAGCTCATGCATAGTAAAATGCCTTTTTTCAGCTGATACAAAGAGTCTTACACTGTAGTGACACTTAAAGTCTTAATGTGATACTCAAAGACTTATTCATTGTAAGTCTTGAAAATAATGATCACTGTGGTTTTATTTTCACCTTCATGATACGGTAACCACAAATAAACAATATTGTGTGTCCAATGGAAAAGTATCACTAACAGTAGTACAAATCACTATGATTTAAACCTTCATTCCCAATTTACTGCAGAAGTTAGAATTTTCCGTTTACAGTTACAGTAACTGTACTTTTCCCATTTTCTTCATATGCCTGCAGAGATGGACTGTCAACAGACAAATGAGATTAGAAGGTGGTTTCCAGGTAGGTAGACTTTACCTTAATCATGGTTCACAAAGTTTCAGGGAGTGAACAGCACATTGTAGGACAAACTTGGAGGGGCTGGTGACACCCACGTGTTTAAGCGAGCAGTAGTTTGCTAGGCTAGATTATGTCACCATGTGAAGGTAAAAATTATGTATTTGCATGCAAATATTACATTTTTTCTAATTTAACTCTTATCTGTTGTAGACTGTATGATATAAAATGTTTGCAGTATCAGAAACGTTGTTCCTCCATGTGTCTGTTCCAGGGCCGGACCAACAAGCTAGTCGATGGCTGCTACTCCTTCTGGCAGGGCGGGACCCTCCCACTGCTACACAGGGTCCTCATGATGGAGGGTGGGTAACAGGCAACACATTGGCAAAACGTACTGCGCCTGCGAGCAAAACCAGGATTTTTCATGGTTTTCGTTGGCTGTTTGGTCACTGACAGGTGTCTGATACTACAGTAACTGTTGTGGAATCAGACACTCACCTCTTAAAGCCAGACCAGCTTTTGTTACTACCAGACTTAGTACATTTGTAATGATAAGCACTATTAGTAACCAAATTTTAAATTTACTTGACTTACCTGACTTCTTCCTGCGTATTACCTGAGCATTCTTAGAATGGTGTTGGTGTTTTTTTCTTTATTGACAGCAGAATATAAGAATAAGCAAAGACAAAACGCTACATGTGGGAGGGTCTGCATGGGGGGGTCCTGGCAACGGTTAACGGTGAATTCAGCAGGGCCGATAACGCTTAACGGTAAATTCAGGACGGTCGGCAACGCTTAACGGTAAAATGACAGGCTTTTTTTTCGAACTGCACTGGATTTGGTATCTCGCTTTGTGAGAAAAGGTGATCACTGACAAAATTACGTATATCTTACATGTGATGAAGCACGCATTAAAGGTATGTGTTCCCTGTGTTCCCCACCTGCCCTGGTCCCCGAGTGCGTCCACAAATACAGGGGAGTCCGAGTCGACGTCGGCCAGCTTGCATTTTTTCAGTCTGCCCGGTGGATTTTGAGAGAGGAACGTCGTAATCTAGGGGGGTCCGGGGGAATGCCCCCCGACGGGAAATTTAGGATTTTTAAGCCTTCAAAAACGCAATTTCTCCCATTTTTGAGAGGCAAATCATGGTGTTGAGAGTGTTTGTCGGTCCTTCTGATGTTTTCATATTTTACTCAAGATTTTTGTTAATTTGCCTGTAAAAGGTTGACGGATTCGTGAGTCGAGTCGAGCGCCAAAGGCGCGAGCAACGTAGGGGGGTCCGGGGGCATTCTCCCCCGGGAAATTTTGTATTTTGAACCTTCAATGACGCATTTTCCTGCACTTTGAAAGGCAAAATTAGGCGTAACGAAGAATTATTCATTAACGCTTAACGCTGAATTTAGGATGACAAATAACGTTTTACGTTGAATTAAAATGACCAATAACGCTTCACGAGGAATATACTGATAACGCTTAACGTTGAATTAGAGCGGGCCGGCAACGATTTACGGTAAACTAAAATAGCCCATAACGGTTAACGAAAAAGGGCATGCAGACTCTCATGTGGTGGTAATCACATAGCCTGGTTGGTAAATATAATATTTTAGCTGCCGAGTAACCAGGCTAGCAATTCAAGTATGATGACAGTATGAATACCTGATGTTTGTGTGTCTTTATGATCTATCTGCAGGTGATGAAGCCCTCAGTAAAGAATCCTGGATGTTCCATCAAGGTGCCTTACAGGAGTACGTCCTTATCTGCTGCCAGTTTATCTCAGGGGGACTCATAGACAAGCCTGGCAAGTGAGTTCACGCACTGGCAATGGTTTCCTTGGGAGTATTGATCAATAATTTACTGACACAACTATTACTGGAATATTGCATGAAGGTTTTGTTTTTGGTGTACATGTATCTGTTTGTGTGTTTGCCTATGTTTCCATATTTTTTCTATGGGCACATAGGGAGCAGTGACAGGAAGTTAGTTCAAAGATCCCAGAAAGGGTTATCTCATTTCCTGTCTTCAATTTCCTGATACATGTACATGTTGTCTGTTGCCTTATGGAAGTTAGTGGGGAACAAAAATTCAGCAATAATGGATAAAAAACATCCTTTTGTATCTCAGGTCATCTTGTCTCATATCACATTAACTTGATGTCATAGAAATGTATTGATTAACTAAAATTTATGACATTTGCTGACCAATACTATGGTTTACAGTTGCTCATTATTTAAACCTTCTCCCCCCCCCCCCAGGGCCAGGGACTTCTACCACACATGTTACTGCCTGAGTGGCCTGTCTATAGCTCAACACTTCATAGGAGGGAAATACAACCATAGTCATGTCCTGGGTCCTGCTCGCAATGAACTGGTGAGATACAGTATAGTATGTTACAGTCTACAACTCAGTATATAATTACTATAATAAACATCTTCAGCATATTGGCAGAACACACTGTGCCTGTGCCTATGCAAAACCTGTACTGTAATGTGCAGGTTACTCTCTTTCTCTTTATTTCGATTCCCTTTAGCCAAAAAAGCTAGTCCTCCAGGTTCATACAAATTCAAAGATAAAAACATACAACAGATAACATGGTAAAAAACACACATTTGGCACAAAAAGAAATTTACTTAAGGCCACACCAATTTAATTTGTTGGTTCTCGGATTTTTCAGAAAAAATACGAAGCGACAGGGCGAAAAAAAATAAAAATAAAAACAGGTCTAGGCATCCTATTATAGGCTTAAATGCTATGGAATGAGCCATGAAGTCAACACAAAAGGCTGGGTTAAAATTTAAACATTGAATTTTGAACTTTTAATCAAACCACTGCAATGATAGATGGGAAAACTGTAACAACTAGGAAGAAAAGGAATTTCCTCAACTATTGGGGGCAAAACATGAGCATTTTTCAGTTGATTCAGGACCAGAATCAAATTTTTTTTTTTGCAAATCAGAAAAAAATGAAGAGGCGAATCCGAGAACCAACAAATTAAATTGGTGTGGCCTAATCTACAAATGAAAGGAAAATGCGCTACATACTAGTCACAGAACTCAAATTATATGAACTGTTGGTGGATGGCTTTTTGAAAGTTGGATGTACTGGAAAGCTTTTTGATGTGTCGTGGTAATTTGTAGATTGCCCAGTACTGAAATGTTTTCTTTCTACGGTTTGTCACTTTGATATACATGTAGAATGTCTCTTTTAAGGTCCTATTTGCATTATATGTAAGGATTTACCTTTTATATGTTTGCATGTGACAGCCTGTTTGTTTCCCTTTACAGCGTGCCACCCACCCTGTATACAACATCAGTCCAGAAGCCGTGGTCCAGGCCAACTCATACTTTGGTGTTCTCCCTGTCCCATCACCAAACGCCACCTCCTGAGAGACAGGGGAACTGCAGATGTAGCTTTAGCGTTAGCTATGAGTTCTACCTCCATGGTTTAACTTAATAGGCCTAGGAAAAAAAATTGTGTCTCTGGTTTCAGTCCTGAAAAAAATAGAGTCAGTAGGTAGGGATTCTCTCCTGACCATTGTTTTAATAAATTTAGATTTAAGATAAAATGATGCAGTTTAACAAATACAGTTTAACAATGTAAAACTGAACTGCATCAGATCAGGGATCCCTTCCGTTTGCTTGTTGGGAAGGGACTGATGTATTCAAAAAAATTTCTGAAAGTCCTTGAAGTAATGTAACTTTTTCAAAAGGTTTGTAACTCAGATATCATATCCAAAACTTTATGAACTTGCCAGCTGTCAACCAAAAAAGTTTGGGTTGACGGGTTTTTGCTAGGGTCTGTCAGGAAACCGGAAACACTGTATTTTTTTCCTAGGCCTTAGTAACATTTTGTCTAATAGGCCACTAAAAGTCCGGCCAAGTCAGTACTCCTTAGTTATTATATTTTATTTACATACATTAATTTTGTATATAATGTTGTTTCAGCTTCTATCTTGCAATATACATATCTGTCCCTGTTTCAGTCTGTATGTCATACAGAAGCTACTAGTATTAGGAGATAGATACTAGATAGATAGATAGATAATGATCATTTGTGACAAATGTTATTTTCCCTGAATCTTCTATCCCTGAGGAGAAATGTTCTTTACTGTTAAAAATGTTGCAGAATTTGTACATTTAGCTGGTTTTATGTTTCCCAGATTCCCAATATGTTTCCTAGCTATATAAATGTATTGGTGTTACATTTAGACATGCCCAGTAATAGTGGCTGCCCACTATTGTTACATATTTCACAGTACATAATAAGTATTTGAAAGAATGTCATAACCAAGTTTTGACAGGTGGGTGCTTCATGGCCCTTTTCTATACAGTACAGATTTCGAATAACTTTACCATCTGCATTGTTGCAAATAGCGATCAAAAGCCATGCAAAACGGGGTCAAAAGCCCCACATCTCCTTATTAGAAGGAGTGCAAAAGCTGTGCACTGTTTCAATTGCTTTCATTTCTAGTATAAAATGCAACTACATGTAGATGTTTGTGTAATTGCGTATGGTTAATATGCATGATTGATAGCCACATGCGGTTGCAGCTAATTAGTGCACAGTTTACATGGCTTTTGCATGAGTTTCAAGCACATGTTACATTGCTGTTACATGGATTTCAATTGGGATTTAAAGACGGTTTACACAAATTTTGCAACAGAAATAGATGAGATAAAATCATGTTTAAAATGTGTGGGAAGGGAGCTAATCGAGATCTGTACTGTGCGTAGCATCTGGTTAATACTGACAGCTAATAATATGTACTTCTGATCCTAAAGAGTGTTACATGTTCCAATGTGTTCTAACAATTCCTTGTTGCAAGATAAAGACTACTATGTTGTCTTGTTTATTAAACAGTGAACGAACACTTGACTCTTGCATCATGAAACTAAGCCATTCTCGTGTGAGCAAGCGGTGGTTTTAATTCGTCTGAGTGAGCACATCGACAGAACGTACCGCAATTGCATGAAACCCTAATTTTCACCCATTTTCATGGCATGTTCGGACCAGCGTAGACGATATCAATTCCAATGGAACATTTGAAAACTATAGACGGGATGTTATTCTTGAATACTTGAATACGACCTCAAATGAGACATTCTTCCAAAGCGCTTTGCACAGTACATTAAGTTTCATATACAGACACAGACACACAGTGTGTTCTGCTAACGTACTGTCTGAACACAAGTTCAGAACTTGTTAAACTGCTGTATGTTATGAGTGACTGCAGGGGATCTAAGAGTGTAAAGGTGAACATACCAGGAGGTTGTGTGTGACTTAATTATTCTGGGGTGTGACTTTAACCTTCTCCCAGCTGCCTATACTCATAACCAATACCAAATTGCTATTAATTTATTTGGTGCCAAATTGGTACCTTAGCAGATTGAAGGTTAAAAAAGATAATGGGAGAATACAAATTAAAAAAACAACCAGTTAGAAATAGATCTTATGGTTACAAAATAGAAAATCAAATTGTGGAATCAAAATCACAGATTAAGTGGACATGTGAAATACACTGTCTCTTTTAGGTGCTCTCAGACTTGGACCTAGCCAAGGATATCATCCATAGAATGTGCTTTCCATGGCTTAATAACCCTTCTACACCTCAAGAGGAAAGAAATTGTCTACACATAATGGTCTGCAGCTCATCAAGGCCAAACATCTAGATGGTTGAATTGCCCCATGGAGAATACAGAGGCATCAATATTTTAGAGGCAGAATATTCCATCAGAGAAACATGGTTTTCTGCTAGAAAGGCTTTAACCTAGTCAAAAGAACCCCGGTACAAATAGAAGTGATATGAAGAATATAATCATCTAGCAGATGTTTTGGTGGCTGAAAGACAGTATTCAAATTAGCAAGTCAGTGTCCAATATGCCATCAAACACTACTCTCCAAGCAGAGGTTGGGGTTTGGGGTTATTTTTGGCATGTTTTTTTTTTTACTTTTTCGGAAGACAGTATTCAAATTAGCAAGTCAGTGCCCAATAAGACATCAAACACTGGTCTAACAAAATTTTAGTATGAAAAAAGAAATCCTGATAAATACGCCTAAAACAGAACTGTGTCTGCAATTTACTATTTCATGGTACTTCACATTGGAGCACTATCTGCTTAATGATCACTGCTCATTATTTGTAAGATTATCGTATTAGTCATTAAACATGGCGCCCACGCGTCTCGCATGTCATGGAGGTAAAAAGTTAATCTCCAAGCAGATTCAGTGGGGCAAGGGGTCTTAATGTTGGCCGCCTGCATGTATCCATTGGCCTCCTGTATCCAACATTCGCCCCATGTAGCGGTCAATGGATACAACGTAAAGTGTCCTTGCCCCACTGCATCTGCTTAGAGATTAGGTAGAAGTGTCCCTTCTACATTGTACCTCCATGAGTGTGTAAAGGTTCCATTTATGAAGTATCAGACCTTTGACGTTCACAAACGTGCTTTAAGATAGAATTTCACGCATAGGACATAGGACATGGTGTTCGTAGTAAACAGAACCTCTGACGTTCTAAATCTTTAAAAGTTTAGTGAGGATTTGTGAAAAATTACATCGCAAAATGCAAGCTTTTCCATGTTTAGATGTTTGCAAGTACCCTTGACACCAAAGATCAAGACAAGATAGCCAACGTTGCGGGGTGAAAGGTAGCTTTATTGCTAATATACACACCACCTTTGTTATGATGGACCCTTCGAGTCTTCAGGATATTTCTACTCTCTTCTAACCTCACCACAAACCAATAATAAACCTCACACTGCAGCAGAGACCTACATGTACATTTGTACCTTTACAATATTTGCCTTACAATTACATTCATTCATACTGAAAGTTCATGTGTGTTGGTAGAAGTCATTATGAAGTAAGTTTTAAACTGTAATTTCCAACACAAGAAACTGGATTGCTCATTCCATGAAAAGACTGGAGTTGTACTCGTGAAGATTTGGGTAAGTCCAATTTCTTGGGTTGGTTAAACTTGCTACATAATACATTCGGTTATTTGTGGTCACACCTGTGCTTTCACCTGACTGAGTTAGAATATTCACACTAAACAACAAGGAAGCCCAGCAGTTTAGGTAGAGAGGGTGACTGCTGGACTGTTAAGCCTGGTGGCTTCTATTCTGTATAGCCTCCTGCGCAGACTTTCTGGAGGCCAGCGTTTGCAAATACGGCTAGAGTGTGGCAGTTTCTTTTTGGAGGGGAGAGTTGTGTATGTGGGGAGGGCTATATCGGGGAAAGCTGTATCTGCTCTTCCCAAATCTGCCATACTCGCATAAAACAAACACTGGTCATTAGAAAGTCTGCAGAAGCTAGTTTCTGTATAGCTAATCAAGGACATTCTATTGAAAGAGCTAATGAACTGTTCCAACCCATCACTACACCAAGTGGGCAAACTTGGGACAAAAAGAGTTGATGGGGGTAATACCCACTGACATTGGTGAGCAGAAACAGTGCAGGGCTGGAAATACTTTCTTTTGCATACCTGCACTGGTGCAGGTAACAGCTCAAATGAATATTTCCAGCCCTGCAGTGTCATTTCCCCACAGGAGATAGCTGCACAAGAAGTACTGATACACCAGTCTATGCTGACTTCTACCTCCTAATGTGTCATCTTTAAGGATCTAAGTATAACCTTTCTGTAACTTTTCCAATCTGCGAACTATCTTCATAAGACAATGGCTGGTGCATCACGAAGACTTGGTCATTTGGATGGGGAATATTTTTTGTACATACCTAGCTGTCTGAGGAAGTAACCATGATTACTTAAACTCAATGAAATAACTGATTCTGCATCACTTCTCTCTGATTTACAATTCATTAACTCCTACTTTGTAATCGGACTGACTAGCTTACGCCAGATTAACATGCTAACAAGGACATGATAGTACAGCAGTGTTCTAGCCAGCCATCTTTCCTCATTTGATGGCATTTTGTTGCTCATGATGGACAGAAAGTGTACCTAATCTGTCGTCTTTGATGGACAAAAAAATTGGTGTGTAAAGATATGGAAAGAGATGTCGTTAAACTAAGCTAGTCTACCAGAAAAATTTGCCCCTCAAAATGCAGGTAATAGCATTTCAGAGAGTTGAGAATTCAACATTTTCCCTGGGGAGCATGCCCCCAGACCCCACTAGGTGCTTTACAAGGTTTCTTTAAAATTGAGATGACAGAAAAATAAAATCAAGGCTAGCTAGAACACTGTAGTGCAGTCAGCAATGACGTTGAACATCACCACTTTATTCATTAGAATACCAGGTTTAATTATCCCACAAAAAGACAAATTCACAACACACACTTCTGGTCATTAGTGTTTGTGATCGTGACGTGCAAAAAGCTTGGTTCTGAATCTGAAGACTTTGCTGCAATCATCGAAGGTAACATGACAAAAAAACCCATACCGACTGTGCATAATCAGTTACCTTTTTCTTTTCTTTACTCCTGACAGACCCTTGTCTAACCCTATACATGCTAAGACATCTTTTTAAGAAACACAAGCAATCAGGTAGCTAACAATAGTACTAGGATGTGTCGCTTTTTTTCACGTCATAAGTCAAGTACAGAAAGCTCAAGCTACACTTATCGTACCTCACCTCTTATGTACACTCAATACAATGCTAGATATACAAGCGGCATGCTTTCTAAATGCTGAAGACTAAGCTAAGGATGCTAGCTTGGTGGAAGTTTTCTATTATTACTAATATTTAGGACGTATAACTTGGCACTCTATATCAGCTTTTCTTGTTGTCTGTTTTGAGCCGTTTCCGCTGTCCCTGAGTGTGCGTGTTGGTGTCGTCCGAGTCGGAACTGTCCGACCCTGATCTGGTTTTCAGTCCCAGGGAGGTGGCGTCGTTCAGCAGCGCGCTGGAGAGGTTGCCCGTCGCACGTGCTTTCTCCAAGGCACGGACTGCGGAAAGAAAAGATGAGAATGGCATGACTATTCAAGAAACCCAGAGGTACAATATTTGTTCAATGACTACTTGCCACAAAAGTGCCACCTACATTGGCTGAGGAAGGTGTCTGATAGGCATTGACATGTAAGCAGTGAGTCTTTACATCATTACGATTCTGTGTAAAAAGAAAACTATCATATCTTATGTTCTACAGGCCAGATGGAATTATTTTTGGAATTGAATTGTAATGTTAGTGTTACACGAGCCTACGTCCTTATTTTAACATATATACAATAGTGTAGCAAAGTGTTTTAGACTAATACACGTCTAGTCTTGTCCACATGAGGTAAAATGAGAGACTGTGAACCATGAGAAGCAAAGGACAGATCCAAGAGCCTGTCAAGTCACTCAAGATTAAGATCAGTTGTAGCAAGCAACAAGACTGTGTACATCACTACACTCATGGCATTGGCTTACAGACAGTTAGAGCTCTTTCCAATAGGTATTAAATTCTCCTAACACCCTATATATACCTTGCTGGTCCAGAAGTGCATTCTGTTTCTTTAAGTCGTCTATGTCCTGCTGGTGTGTCTGGTTCTTGCGCCGCATGTACTGGATGTAATCTGTGGCTTTGTTCAGTATCTGTGCTCTTGATGCCTGCTGAGAGACAAATCATGAACACAAGGACCCAGAGCAACTCTAACAGGCTTCAGAGGTGGCCGAAAAACAGTAGAAATTGGCCAAATAGACAGATTAACATGCCAGGGGAGTTGGTCCAGTTTCTACTCTTTCCAACCAGTTTCTACTCTTTCCAGCCACTTCAGAAGCCTGGTAGAGGCTAACAAAGAGCAACTTCCTGCCGAGGATGCTTTGAAAAGGGCATCAGACCATCCAGGTAGTTCATATTATATATATGCACCTGACTTGTGTCATGCAGGGGACTTTTTGAGCTGCTCTCACATTAGCAATTTTTTATCCATACCTCGGCTATAGATATAACACTTACCCAACATTAAAACTAAAAGATTATTTTGCAGGCTACATGTAAGTAATCACTAGCATTAAGTTTAGTTATTGGTGCTACCTCATCATGAAACAAATATTAGCAAATCAATGCTTGCTGAAAATTTACACAGAGATTAGTCTTACGCTACAAAAATACTTTGGGTAGGAGAAAAAAAAGTCCTTAAAGATGATTTCATCACCTTTTGTTTTGTCGCATTCTGCCCTGCAGCATCCTGAGCAAGAAGTGCAAATTGATGTAAATAGTTGTCATATTGTTGAGTAGCACATTCCTGGTCTGTTTTTCAACAGTTCTTATCATAGCTATCTAACCCTGGTGTTTTTTTAGAAATACCAGTAAACTACAACTCCAAAATCTAGTCGTTGGTATCGAAATCTTGCACATGCTGCAGACAAGCATGTAGTAGAACGTACTGCGCATATCCAAAACCCAAATTTTTCACGGTATTCGTAGGATGTTTGATCAGCGTTGCATTAGAATTTTGCCTGTTGCAGTTGATACCTTTTCCGACAGAAGACTTGTCGAAATGACGTCCTTAAATATGCGAATACGACCTTAAATGAGAAGTTCTTCCAAAGTACTATGCACAATACGTAGCGGGTATGTTCTGTAAGCGCAGTATGTTCTGCTGATATGCTGTGCAGGCAGTATGAAACAAATCTTAGCAATGAAACTGAGCAAGACAGCAGAGAAATGTGACTGTTGCTACTACTGCATGCAAACGAGAAGAAAGAGCCCAAGCCTTAGTGCATTTACATACATAATCACAACCTGATACCCAGAAGACCACATATTTGTCTACAAAATTTGTGTACAAACCTGGTAAGACAAAGGAAACTGAACACACCACATCCCCCCCCTTGGGAGTACGGCAAATATGTAAAGAACCAGCAGCTTCAGTGGCAAAATTAGCCTCTAGCAGGCTTCAGAGAGAGCTATAAAGACTAGAAATTAGCCAAATAGACAGGTAACATATCAGTGGAGTTGGTCCACCAAAGGAGTACATTCTGGAGCAGCAAATCTACTCCTAAAGCGGACCAACTCACCTAGCATGTTACCTGTCTATTCAGTCAATTTCTACTCTTTCCAGCCGCTTCTGAAGCTTGGTAGACTAAGAGGCTATTGCAAGACTACTTTTACTAGCTATACCTTCCAGGCTAAGATAACCATATATTAGCTTTAATTCTCCATTACAAAGGCATTAATCCAAAGAGCAAACTTGTACAGGAGATATCTGAGGAGAATGGAGCAGACAGACTTAGCTAGATAAGGGAGAGAATCAAAGGATCATGTTTCCCTATTCAAAGGGCTGTCTTCATTTACATATCAGACCTTTTCTCCCTGCAGAGCTGGTACGGCATCTCTAAGGCTACTGAAACTGTTTTTATGTGGTCCCTTCTTTGCCTCTCAAGTGCATTGTGGTGTGCCCTTTTGTCCGCCTGGAAGGGAACAAGAAATGTAGTCAGTATGCGGTGCACACACAAAACAACAAGCATGAAGGTTAGCAAAAAGACAGAAAAACAACACAGTCTTAGGCCATGGAAAAAATGTGTTGTGTTTCCGTTTTCCGTCCTAAAAAAAAAATTAGGGTTGTCAGGTTTAGGGATTCTCTTTTTTTCATATTTTCTTCTAAGGATTTCGGTTGAAGTAACCCAAGAAGTACAGTTGAATAACAGTGTAAAAAGTGCATCAGGACGAGGGCTGACTCCAGGACCGTTTTCTGTTTGCTTGTGGGGAAGGGACAAATATTTCACCCGAGTTTGATACCTTGTTTATGCCTTCACCTGTATATTAATAATCTTGTTCATGATGTCAGTTTGTCATGTGCAGCATAGTACTGGTACTCATTTTGACACATGTTCTGACCAGTTTGGCATTTATATTGATTTATATTCTTATGTAACACAACGATCTATCTATATTTATATTTCTAATATTTGTATCATTTTGCATTATCTTTTTATGGGTGTCATAAAAAGACAATGCAACCCATTGATTTGTATGTTGTACTTTGTACTAATCTAATGATAGTAATGTACTAAATTCTTATGAGCGTAATGGGTAACCATGCTAAAGCTGTTTAGAAACCATTGTCATTTCTCTTCTTAACTTCATAGGTGATAACAGTCAATGAAAATCCACATACTCCTTAATGTACTAATGCTAATATAAACCCAGTACATGGCCCAGTACAGGTAGACATCAGAAATACCTGCAAAGCCCCTAATACATCATTATATTCGTTTTAATGGTTCTCTGTGAAATTCAAACTTGCCATATATCACAACAATGACATGTAAAAATGCTGTAATCATCACCATACGGATGATACTACATTCGAAATTGTAGTAGTCAATATAAATACAGTTTAACTAAGGCATAAACTTTAAAAGGTAGATCATTGATATGTTGTTATGATGTCATCGTTTACAAATATTACACCCCTATAAACATGTTAAACATCTAAACTCAAGAAGAAAACAACTTAAAACGTTTGTTTAGTTAGTAAGCCACATATGGACCAACTGGTTCAGTAGCTTTAAACCTCGTTTATACTAGTAATTTCCCTGCTTGCTGATTCAACTGAAGTGAGACATCCCCACGAAATTTTAATTGAACGGAAGTCCCCTGTCTCACGAAAAACTTCCACCTCAAAATTATTCGTGCCGCACAAATTTATTATAACGTTAATTCCGCGTAGGAGTGCGTGGATGTGTGCTCACATCCGCAGGTTTTAGCTGAGATCAGTACTGAATAGCCCTGTTCTGGGCGTGTTTTGACATGTCATCGGTCACTGCTTGGCTGGATTTGCGTGACCAGTCGACGGAGACCAAGGTCCGAAAAGGAGGGTAGTGCAGACAGACTCCCTGACCGGTAAAATTTGGCGCACACCAAAATAAACGTTAACGAGCTCGTTGTGTTCACCATCGTACCCAAACGCATGTACTATGTTAGTAAAATAAGCGTTTTGAACAGAGGTTTTGGTGAGATCTCTGAACAACTCCAGGCAACAGAACACTGTCTGACATGTTTACGTGCTCGGGACCTCAGCAGCACGCAGGTCTCAGTCCACGTGACAAGCAAAACAACCCACCGCTGTCATGCCGCTCCGCTCACCGCCTCCCGTGTCACCAGCGCCATCATCCTGAAACAAAAACACCACCTTAACACCCGTATCCGAGCAAGCTGGGCGCCTTTGGGATTAAAAATCCAAACACCAGTTAGGATACGTCCTTACGTCGCTATCCACGTCCAGATCCCTCTCGTCGTCGCTCATTTTGACAGAATTTTTCGGTGAAGCCCTTCGATCAGTCGTCCCTTTTCCAGTCTTCTCATATGGCGGCCGTAGGAATTGTCCACTTGTAGAATTTTGTGGGGGTGTTGTATATATTTAACAAGATATAAACAGATACTACTTCACATGAATCCCTTAAGTATCACTACTAGATATATAGAAGGATTAAAAAATACGATAATTTTGATATAGTGATTTATATCAGCAATAATACGGCATTTTAAAACAAATTGTCCACTATCAGTTACCCAAGACTCCTTTCGATCATTCCAAACATCGCCACGCGGTCACACCACGAGCTGCCACGTGTATTGGTACGCGCAGGAAACGACATTTTACTTCATTTTTAAGCCATATTTCCGGAAATATTGAAGAAAAATCTATTAGAAAAGATAATTTCCTATCAAGAAGGTGTAAGATGTATACTTCTGTAGAGAGTTAGGCCTTCGCTATCCTTGTGAATCAGCGCACTATTTCTTTACCTGGTGGACACATCACACCCTTGCTTGACCTTTCACCTGGCAACATGAGTCTTAGCTATATGCAAATTACCACATGATGTTGTTGTTTTCAAAAACCATGTGGCATCACAGCTGGGCTCCAGCGATCGGCCTTGGGCTCAAGGCGATCTGCATCGAGCAAAAAATACTGCTACATCTGATACTAAACCTTGCCTCGGGACAAATCTTTTGCAATGAAAGGACAGTGGACAATCCTGAAAAATTAATCTGTGAAAAATTAATATGCATGATAAGTGCATCATAAAGAACGAAACGTATTTATAATACTAGTATAATAAACAGGCACAGCATTGGTGTGTAATAATAATTTCACCAGTGTCATTGAAAAGAGTTTACCAACATTCGCGTGCGCGCGGCGAAGATCTAGAGATGCTACCTGATGATAGTCGCTAGGGGGACTCATGGGATGCGCTCTTTCATATCATCCGAAAGTCGAATATGATATTAGTACAAGTAACACGCGCACCTACCTCGTCCATTGAAGAGCACAAATAAAGGCACCTTATAAAAAAAAAGGTTATAATGGCGTACTTATGCAATGAGAAGTATTTGCTTTTTTTCTTCATAAGTTCCATATACAACACCAAACACTATACTAGGTGTAGTATAGCGATTATAGACAAACTGAAACACTGCTGAAATTCGAAGAAACACTGCACGGACACTAAATGTTATACGTATCCGAGTTTGTAACGTTAGCCATTAGTGTAGTGGTTGAAATTTGATATTGTCAATATTTACTATAGGAACAAATGAAGGATCTCAAATTTCATCAGTGTTAAATTCTTGCGTGTGTGTTGTTAGCATTATATCTATACATGATGTATTGTCATTGTCTTTACCATGCAATTTTAGGTGATCCCTTTATTTCTTATGTTCATAAACGTCGCCTGAAAAAAATGCGCGTGAATAAACTAACGTGGCGCGTGAATAAACGGTCATAAATGTAAATGGCCAATGAATTAAAATGAAACAGGATTTTATCCTCTTAGTGCGATGTGAAAAGAATTATGCCGTTAAGTTGGTTTCCTCTGTGTCTGTCAATAGCGAAATTCGAAGTCAATGAGGACCAGATTATACTGTTATACATATCGATTTACGTGACGTGACGTCCGACGTCACCCGGATACAACGGAACTCCCCCTAACATTTTACCCAGCATCCCCTCCCCTTCCGCTGCACTCTCAGCATCAGCGGAAGTAGGTGAGAGGAGGGAGACCGAGATCGGCCGCCTCTCTGCCAAGCTCAGCCCTATCTCTTCAAGTTCTACAAGAAAACCGCGATGGTCAACCCTTCCGACTCACCACAGCTTCTCGGCTGCAGCTGACTGAAGGCAGGCAAGGAAACGGTGGCTCTCTGGGTAGGTTGAATGTCGCTGACCATCTGTATAACGGTTGCTTGTTGTACAAAGTGTGTGTGTGCAGCAACTGAGCAAGACATGCATCCTTGATTTGTAATAATAAATTGTTTTTAGTCCTCCACAACCAGTGTCGGTTTGCGATCGTAATTTCCATGGCCAGTTGTAAACGTATAAACGTGGGCAAGCTAGATGCTTTCTGTAGATTATCAGTATCGGCATGCTTACGTATACGGAACTACCGCCGCAAAATCATGACCTGTTTGCTTTGGGGAAAAAAATGAAAGTGCTACTGCGATAACTGGTCTCAAAGAGATCCGGCCGGTTAACCGTAACGTTTTGTTTTGCTTAGATTAAAATCTCAACAAAACACCGTTTAGTGTAAAGTCTGTTGCTTACGTGTCTCCATAGTTGTGAGAACAGCTGCATGTAACATACTACTAAGTAATTATGCTTTGCCAAAATTCATAACGGGACCTCACTAGCTAGCCACATGCCACAGTTTCACATGTACAGTATGTGGTGCTTGGTGCTTGGCTATATAATTCTCCTGCACCACTTGCGTGCAGATATCAAAAACGTTTAGAATGCCAAACGAATGCTTGAACTATAAATCGAACTATAAATTGAAGGATAAATTGTTACGTTTTCTAGATACCCAGTGTTGTTACAAACGGCTCTCTTCCGGACACTTATAAAGACGTTTTGGCTTCCAACATCTGCTTGGAGATAACAGTCAATTGTAATGTACTGTGTGTGCAAAGTCTTGATGTTTCACATAAATGCAAATGAGAGTCACGTATTAAGTAGTGTTTACACTTAGAGTCTTACTCTTAGACTGTCGTCAGAAGCTACTTCAAAATACAGTATTATTTTACATTCTGTATCTGTAGCTGTACAGCCGGTATAACCGCCCTTCGGCGTAACACACTAGCTACCAAGGGGGTCCAAAAAGAACCTCCTTGATGCTACCAAGGTCTTATGATTTATGATGTTGTTTGGTATGTCCATTCATTTGTCACCTGCAGCTCCGGGTTTTGGGGCCTCAGGCTTTCTCACAATGGGGAGCTGCTAATTACCTTATTAGCAGGACAGTTAACGTGTCACTGGTAACAGATGACTTCCAGTTGTGTCCTGTCTTCAATGGCCTTCACAATGGATGATCTAATTGATTTGATGAAAATAATGGGATACCCACAGAGAGTTCGAACAATGCCATTAGAACAATACCATGTTCAATCTTGTGAAAACGCTTCATTATTTGATGCACGATTGAGCAAGAAACATCTGTTTGACAATTTTGTTACGCAGTATTTCTAGAGGAAGGTGTCCAGTTTTGATATTACCAATGAGGTTTTATTTTGAACCTCCTTGATGTAACTCTATATTTTGCTGATTATATAAAAAAAAGGAGCTTAAAATAAAAGCTCAAGTGATCAGTTTTATATAAGCTCATTGGTAACAGTGAGTAGAGAGGATCTGTTGTTGACCAGTATCAAATGTCACATTTTAATTTCCTGTATTGCACATATTAGTAGCTTGCATTATGGACTTCAGGGCTTAAAATCCTTTTCTTCTGAGTACATGCACTGGTGTAGATAAGATTGAAAATTACTTGTACCAGACAGATTTTACATGTACCAGTGTCTATTCACAATTTAGAAAGTAAAGGATCGAACTAAAAACTGCTCAGAAACCAATTAATGCAACTATTTCTCTTCAGTATACCTCATAGGTGGTTTCAGTTAATGTCGCAAATAAAAACATACCGCATACACCTACATTTGCATATACATCCATTACAAGGACCAGTGTAGGTAGATATCAGAAATACATACTGTACTGTACACAGCCCAATTTTACCTGCACTAACCTGCATATGTAAGGGATACTGTATTTCGAGCCCTGTTCTTGATAGCCTATGACTAGTATGAGTACCGTTTTTTGAATGGTAAATTTAACCTGAGAATATAGGATACAAGATCCACAGTGTGACCACATGTAAATCAGGTGAGGTTCTGTTAATACAGGTGTATCAGAGAGGTAAGGAAGGAGGTGTGTTACATATTCATTGTGTTCAAGAACTGAAGAAGTGTTCTTGGGTCCAGTCAGAAGAGGCTGTGCAGCTGCAATAGACAGGTTAGAGAGGGGTTCTCGTTTGTTTTTTTCATACTTGTACTTCTCCCAAGCAAATTATGGTTTCATCTAAATTAATGCCATGATTTTTATCCTTAAGCAGCTGTACATGTACGTGAGCATATGAATCTGGCAAAGCCAAAAACTCACCGACCATCATAATAGTCTTCAGCATATCAACTTTTGTTCAGAAAACTCTTTAATAATAATATGCTGATAAACAGAAGCCTCAACATAATCGTTGCAAATGGGTGGGATTAGGCTTTGCCAGATTTAAAAAAAGAATATACATTTGTACAAAGCATCTGGATCAAGGATTTTTAAAGGGATTTCTGGAAGTACGATCCATGCATCGCAAGATTACATGGCAGCTGCCCAGAAGACTAGAAATATAAGAAACAGGTACATTTTCATGATTCGCCTTGGGAGAGTGAATTTTCTCCCTCGTATTGTTGCCTCAAACTTTTCAATGTGTTTTGATAAACCAGACAGTGAGTGAGTGAGTGTGAGTTTGAGGTTTAGTTAGGAAGCTTGAATGATTTTCAGGACAATTAGTTTTCACTCAGGTGAGACAGAAAGCCCTCTGGCTAGATAGCGGAACAAAAGCTTGCGTTTCACCTGGCTTACTTCAAATAGTACTGTCTACTGGGCAGTTTTGTTTGTTCGAAACTGTAACAGTTTTCAGATTCTGTCAAAGTTTAATCTATATTCTCCCACACAGCTACTTTTTACCTCCATAGAAAATGGAGGTATTGTTTTGGGTCTGTCTGTGTTTGTGTGTGTGTTTCCTCATATGTGGTCAGTGTAACTTGAGAAGGATGGATTCATTGTAATGATATTTGATACGTGGATAGGTCTGGGGAACTCCTGGCAACTTTCTTTGGTACTGCAGCAAAACATCTGGTTTTTATATGTTTACTTGGCCTGGTTTGTGTTGTCCCTGACCTAAGGGAAAGTTGTTCCTATATCCCAGTGTGGGAAGAACTGGCTTATTATTGAGTTAACCTTTGGCACACTGAAAGTTCTCTATTGTTTATTTGGTCTGACAGCAAGGAGAAGGTTAAAATGCTTGCACTTCAAACAACTTTGTCTATGCACTAATGCAATACTTAATCTGTGCCCCCAAGCCAAATGCTGTCAAAGATTACACCTTACAGGCTGGATCTCATGTATGAAAATGCTCTTGCTAATAGAGGTGGATTTGCGTTTATGGAATGGGTCCAGGGTCAAGTTTCAAACATCTGGCACGAATTCTGCTTCCCCATAACACGTGTACAACTTGTTGTTTGTATGTCAAGGATTCTTTCCATAGACAAGGCTACTGGTGTTTCAACACCTTAACCAGCTGTCCTAACAGATTCTTAGCTTTTAAGTCTGTACTTAACAGCACATCGGCAGAATGTACTGCACCTAGGCAAAAACCAGATTTTTCAAGGATTTTGTTTGATGTTTGGTGAATGTTGAATCAGAATGTTGCTAATGTTGCCTAGAATATCTTTTCTGACACAACATTTGAAAACTATCATCCTAAAATGCACAGACATTCCAATGAAGTGCTATGCACAATACATTGTGCATTACAGGTTTCGCACAGGCACAACTTACATTCTGCCGAAGTGCACTTACATGTTTTTCCAGCTATGATATGAAATGTTTGTTACTACATGTAACTGTTACATGTTATTGAGCTCAGGGAAGGTTTCTTCTTTTCCCCTGGGAGGTTTGGACTGTATACCCAATGTTGTCAGAGGTACAGTGTTGAGCCGCTGTACTTTGTAAACATTGTGGTTGTGTTGTACCCATAAATCACCTGGCCTGTAAAACTAGGTACTGTGAGTGTGAGCTGTCAATATTGTTGTGCCTGAGTTGTTCGAACTGCAGCCTGTAAAAACCAGTATTTTTTGTCTGTTTTTCCATTACTTGATGGAATTTTGCCACTCATGATGGACAGAAATTTTGCCCAAACTATGATCATCTTACTTTTTAGATCTTTTATCGAAGTTTAAAGACATGGAAAGAGATGTTATTAAACTCTTAGTAAGCTTAGTCCACCAGCCAAATTTACCACCCAAAATGTGGGAAATAGCATTTTATTTAAATTACTGTAATAGATGGTCAGATTTCAGGTAAGATTTCAATGACTCAGTGGTCGAAATACTTTTTTTCAGTGCTCTGCAATATTGCAGAAGAGTCAAAATTTTGTTCTGCAATTTGGAAATACTTTCTGCAAATACACAAGCCTCCATACTACAATCTTGCAAGTTTATAAGCATGAACTATTGATTGATATGCAAATTAGTGAAAACAAATTTTTTGAAGTCCACAAGGAAACAAAAGATAAACAAGTCAAGACAAGGTTGATGTAAATTAGTGAAGAAGCTCCTGTTGTTTCAGAACAGGAGCTTATAAGTGTTGTCTGTCCTTGGGGCCAAGAGCACCAAATCCCAAGTGCCAATTTTTCCTTCTGCAAAATTGCAGATTGTATAAATTTTTCTTCTGCAATCTTGAAAATCTATCTGCAATTGCAGACTGCAGACAGGTATTTCGAACACAATATGTGTTCCAGGGGGGCATGTCCCTCCCTCAAACTGCCCTAGTATGTGCCTTTGGCAGTCAACATGATGTTGTGTCAAGAAAATTGAGATAACAGAAAAAAAATTCAGGCTGGCTAGAACACTGGTGCAAATAAACAAATAAAAATACAGATATTTCACAATTGAGTGTACCCATTTCTTTTTCCAGATGTCACCAGTTGATAAGAAAGTCTATATAAGATATTACTGTTTTAGACTTTTATTTTCCAAAAGCTGGAGTGACAAGGAACACAACAAAGAAAAAAGTATGGATATCCGTCAATATTTGGCGAAACTATCCACAGAAATATTACTTAAAAATGCCCTATTTTTTATGTTACCAGCCGTCATTCAGTTTTTTCACATTCTAACCATTGCAGCAGAGATCACAAAACGTAGTTGCTACCTTAAAATTTCTTGTTCTGTACAAGCAGCTATATGCCTGTTAGGAAAAGGAGGTACAGTCACTGTGTCTCTTCAATGTAAGGCCACACCGCCATAATTTTATGGATGACATCCGCACGCGCATTGATTTTCGCCTGTTCTCACCAAAAAAAAAGATCACGTTGCCCGAGTCTCTGAGGCTATAGGCCTGGGTAGTCCATGGTAGTTAGCGACAATACGGAGCCGATGGTAACTCTGGAGGATGACACTCAGGCTGCCGAAGGTTCAGTGCCAATTCAAATTCCGTGCAAAGCCAGCATGTGCCGGCTTGTCGTATATGTCGCTATGTACTGTCGCAAATCCACAATACCAGCTTTGTATTCCTGTGGTTTAGTATCATTTTCATTTTTGGCCGGAATGTTTTTTTATTCGCCCGCGCGCACTAGTTTGGGGGTCTTCAGAGGATGTCATCCATAAAATTAAGTCAGTGTGGCCTAAGCGTCGGCTGTCTAATTGACAATTCCCATGCTGAATCAAAGTATGTTCACAAGTGATAAATCATGTCGGCATGTTCCATCTCCTAGCTGCATTTTTCATGACACGCTCCATATCAAATTCATTATTTCCTGTTACAGAACAAATTGGGTATTTGCGTCAGGACAGGTAAGGAATATGTTAGACACAATATTAACAAGGCTTGAAATCGCCTCTTTTAATCCGCAGTTTTTATGCAAACATTCACAGGTAAAAACTTTTTGTCAACATTTTCTTCACTGTTTTTAAAGGTGCCCAATGCACTTGCTAGGGCTTGAAAACCAGACATTTCAAAGTCAATATTCTATAATATTCACTTATCTACATACTAAGTTGATACGACTGTATGCCACTGCGTATCTCTAGCATAACTATCATGGAGCAAAAATGCTGAAAATTATAATGGAAAACAGTTACTGGACCAGTAGGATCCTGGGCTGATTTTTGGGGTACCACCCAGAAAATTAAGGATCATCTTGGGGGTTGTTTCTGCACCATTTTAAACGCCCAATACTGATGCAAACGTGCTAATGTGGGGCAGTATGTGTCAATATCATACAGATTGCCTTATTCAGAACATCCCACTTTTGCAGCCCTGAAATTACATTCGATGGTTTCAATAACTTTGAATGCGAGCAAAGATAGACACAGCCATTGGCAGCTGTGCTACTGTTAGTTGAGGCCGTGAACCAGTGGGAAATTGGTTGTACCCAGGCAGGGAAATCCATTTGTCACCTGGTGGACCGTACCCCACGAATTTCCCCCTTGACGTCAGTGTTTCATCGGAGCGGGGACAGAAATGGTGCCTGCAGAATTGTGATATCCATCATTACTGCAGCCGTGCGTGGTGACAGTCTGAAGTGGTCTGGGAACATACAGCAGGAAGAGGTATGGGGGAAAATTACATGTAAGGTTACATGTAGACAAGTCTTTGTAGCTATCAGGGCTGGAAATCCCACCTACACATGCAGGTTAGTGCAAGTAAAATTGGAGCTGTGCAGGTATTTCTGATATCTACCTGTAAGTAGCCTGTACTGGTCCATGTACCAGGTTTATATTATATATGTAAATGTAGGATTTTTATTTGCTGCATTGAGTACTAAAGAAATAATGTCAATGTTTTTGAACAGGTTTATGATCCATACTTCTTAAATTTTGAATAGTGCAGGTAAAATTTGTCTGGTGCAGGTAACTTTCAATGTTACCTGCACCTTTGCAGGTTTTTGAAGCCCTGCATGTACATTTTGTACAGTGTACATATGGTCTATGCACTATGCATATAACTAGTGCTGCTGCATAATTTCTGCTGGCCATTTTAATCATTGGCTCAAAATACTCAAGTGCGTATTTGTGCACACAAACTTGGAGCTGTGTGGCTAGTTTTTAAACTGTGGGTGTACCTAAATTTTGTGTAGGGTTACAATATATTATTGACATTTGTGTGACTGTGTGAGAAAAATGATAGTAGAACCTTTGTTATATCTTTTGTTAAAAGTTGTAAGTTAGAACTTAGAATAATCTAGGCTCAATGCAATTTTTCAAACCTTGAAACAATGTTATGTGTTAATCTTACTCAGATTTTTTCAGTGCACCATCATTTTTAGGTTAGATGCACTGAAGTGCACCGATATATTCCCCAAAAGAAACTTCAAGCCCTGCATTTGGAACATGTCCAAGCAATTACTGCTTCCGTGGCACAGATAGGAATTCAATATCCTTTATCATGATCAACATGAATTTTAGGGCGGCTGTGCCAGAGACATGTGTAGCATCTCAGCATCTTTCATTAGGGCATTGCTGTGATTAAATCCTATGTTGGAAATGGCAATTATATTACATGTAGTTGATAAAAGGAACCTGGAAAGGAAAGAAGATAGTGACTCAACTGTAGGGTTTAATGATATGAGTCTAATAAAAAGTTGGTTCATGACTTTCAGGTTGTTTGGACTCAGTTCTTGGATGTTATTCCAAGTCAGACCCAGTCCAGCTAAACCAGTACCCATCCCTAGTTTAGACTATAGTCCAGTGAGCTCCTATGAAGTATGCAATCTGCAGAGTAATGTGGATCCATTCTGTTGAAATGATTATAATTTGATGCTCTCTATCTCGTATCTGAAATCTGTAGCTGCAATGATAGGACTGTGACCCTTTAGTACATACCTGATGTCTATCTGCTTCTCTGTCAGTAGACAAAGTGTCTTGTGAATTTTTTATGAGGCATAGGATGATTGTTGTGAACCTGGATGACTACAGATAAAGCTTACAATACATTCATCCTAGAGAGCATCAGAATTTTTTCTTTAAATTGACCCCAGATATCACCTGCAAATGCAGGTTAGTGCAGGCATTCCTGAAGACCTGTACCTATAACGTGCAACTACCAACTACACTTTTCCAATATGATCCACAATTTGAATGGTAGGATTTGTCTAGTACAGGTTATCCTGCATATATAACCTGCATCAGTGCATGTAAAATGGTCTGTCTGCCTTTTTGAAGTTCTTCCGTGAGGTGTAGCGAGGTCTTTTAATTCACCATTAATCATAGCAGGCCCACTCTATTTCAATGTTAAGCGTTGTCGTTAAATCCTTGTAAAGCCTAATTGGTCACTTTTTTGATCCTATGCGTAGGCGAGCCTGATATTTAAGAAGAAGGTCATGTTTTGGGTAGCGCGTGTGTCTGTCTGTGTGTATGTGTGAACACAATAAGTTTATGGCCTGGTTGGATTGTATACATGTATACGTAGGAGGGCCTTGATGACACCTCAAAACGAACAGATTTTGGGCCCCCTGGTGGCCTGTTAGAATACTGCAGTACAACCTCTGGTTTTGGTTTCTCTTGATCTTAACATGCTTGGGTCACAAATTTTGGTTGGCAGATAGCTCTGGTGCTTGGGACCAAGTAACATGAGTTTGGACCACCTAGCAGCTTGTTCTGGAACTGCAGGGCAGTTTGTTTAGAAATCTGCTGAATCATAGGCTATTGGAATGATAAAATCTCAGTATGACAGATCGATAGATAGATAGGGAGACAGTCTGTTTTCAGGTCATGTGTTTTGAAGGGTGAGTCAGGTTGTCTGAGGGAGCAGGTGTGATTTGTATTGATTTTTATTTGGAAATTGCAAGTATATGATTGATCGGTTCACGCCACATAGAAACCTCAGCACTGCTCCATCATAGACCTATAAGTAACTAGACAATGATGTGTCATCTCAGAGAAGGAGGATTGAATAAGGCTGCATCAAATTGATTTGTTGGTTCTCAGATTTTTTTGGAAAATATATGAAGCGACAGCAAAAAATAAAAGATAAAGACAGGCCTAGACTATGATAGCCCCAAATGCTATGACATCATACCAGTCAGGTTTATGATTTAAACAATGTTTCTAACCTTTCTCCAAACCATGGCATTGATAGATTGAAAAAAATGTAAGTAGACATCAGAAATACCTTTTTACAATTTCACCTGTACTTAACTGCATATACCCAGTACATGGACCAGTGCAGGTTAGGTGCAGGTAGATATCAGAAATACCTGCACAGCTCCAATTTTACCTGCACTAACCTGCATATACCCAGTACATGGACCAGTGCAGGTTAGGTGCAGATAGATATCAGAAATACCTGCACAGCTCCAATTTTATCTGTACTAAACTGCAGGTGGCATTTTGAGCCTTGTTCACTGCAACAAAATGGCACCCTTTCAGTTTCACGATTTTGAAATAACAGTTGGATTTAGCAGGAAGTGCAAACAAATTATTCTCACAAACAGAAACAGATTGAGGCTTTGTGGTTGAAAGGTTGTGCACCCTGCTTTTGTCTTCTCATTCAATCAGTTCTGTAGCAGGTGGACAATCCAGGCTGTCACGTGCCCTTTGTGTAGGATGGCAGCATCAATATTTTCATTGTCAGTCAGGCTGAAACGGTAGAATAACAAGTCACGGCTCTTGGTACAGGCTAGGTACGTGGACATGCAGGTATATGGATGTAGGCATTTAAAAGGTAAAGATTTTTTCAGTTTTCCCAGTTATAGTTGCAAAGATTATAACTACAGATTCACATGTCCAGGAAAATCTTTCTTGTTTTTCATGCACATTTTTGTCACGTAAAATTGTATGTATACGTAATTTTTGACTGCACTTGCATCAGTGCAATCAAGTAGTTTTGTGGATTACTAGAAGTATCCAGTAAATGATAGGAAAAGGTTAACAATAAATCAGTTTCCAGTGTGTTATATTTATTATGGAAAATAACTGCCCCTTATGGACCTAGACAGCAGTTACTGAAAAGTGAACTTTATTTTTATGGTTAAAATATGTGCTAGCATTCTTCCTGAAACTTAACGTTGTGAAAGCAAAAAATTGGTGCTACAAATTTTTCCTCTTGTACAAATGTGCATCTTTACATAATTTGAACCCTGCATAATAATAATATATATATAGTTCCAGTTTCTGCAAGTTTTCTTATAATTTTCCGAGCAGTCCCGGCAAATATTATTGAATTATTAAAGCCATTCAGTAGTCCTTTGTCCCTTACCGTCTCTTTAAATAAAAAAAATGTATAAGACATGGCCAGCCATTCCACATTTAATGGTTCTTACATGTGCTGTGGGAAGATCAAGTCCACATTATTGATCCATATTGTAGAAAGTCTTGGCCAGGAGCCACGTGTGGTGAGAGGTCAGGTCAGAGTGGCGGGGAGGGGCGGCTTTATTGGGTGCAGTCAGGGCACACATGTCTCTTTCCCACTCATAAATTGGTAAACTGGGAACTATCATATATATTACATTACATGTAGCTGTGTCAGAGATTTCTGATATGAGAAGAAGGTATGTATGAAAGGTTTTGCTGCAAAAGAAGTGTTTGTGTGGCTTGATTTCTGTTGGTTCATGATAGACCAAGGGATGGATGGATGCTCATTTTAAGGTTCAGATAAGAAGGATTCAGGGATTTTGCTCCGTAAGCGTGCATGTCATTTCATGACGTACAGATCTTTCATGGCCAGTTGGGAATCAAATGCACTGCGTATGAAGTATATATCACTGTATATCATGGGGCTGGTAGGATTTGTAGCCGACATTATGAAAGATGTGTAGAATCTTTTCAAACATTAGATATCCATCACTTGGACTATCAGCTTAGCCTGGTTACCAAACCTATTATAGCTCCCGAGTCCTACATCCTCTCCGCAAATAGTGGAGAGGATGTAGGACTCGGGAGCTATAATAGGTTTGGTAACCAGGCTACTATCAGCTGGCTTCAGTTAGAAGACTGGAGGGGGTTCTACTTCTAGACATTGTCAAGGCCATGATCGTAATATTTTGTCTTAGACCCAAGCCATGCCTGTAGCTATTTGCAAGACAGACTACAATGTAGCTGTTTTCCACAGTAATGTTTGTTGGAATTTATAGCATAAATTGCGTCAAATTTCAAACAGAGAGCTGTCACTGTAGTCTGGCAGTACCTGTCAGAACATACTGTGCCTGCCCAAAACCACGGTCTCTGTTTTCTATTTGGTCAACATTGCAACCAGAATTTTATCTGTTGCATAAGATATCTTTTCCCAACATGGCATTTGAAAACCACAGACAGGATATCATCCCTAAATACACAAACAAAACCTGTGCTATACAGGTATTACGTTTCTAATTTCTGCAGGTTAGTATGCTCTGCCAACATGCTACTATTGCATGTGTGTTTGCCTAATTTTATAAGAGGAGTGATTTTGTGCTCCTAACAGTAACATGGCATTCTAGGTAACTTGAGTGTTTGTTTGTTTGTTTGTTTCCTTCAGGTAATGACAGGATTAGGAAGTAGGAACTGAGGACACGTCATCCTAGTGTCCGGGGCCGACCGCGGCCGTGCCGTCCGCCCGAGCGTAACCATGGGAACCATGATGAAGTTCCTGCTGCTGACCCTGGCGCTGTGGCTGCTGCTTCTTGTCTACATGCTCGGCAACTTCTACACCGGCGACCCCTCCGCCAAGTCCTCCCACGACCTGGCCCGCGCGCTGGCCGAGCTGGAGAAGATGAAGCAGCAGAATGAGGAGCTTCGTCGAATGGCGGACGAGCTCAGGTACGTTTTTGTTACTGTAAATCGCTTTATATTCGCAGTAGCAAAAAACACAGAACAAAGAACACGCACAATGGACATGTTTGTGGAACTTATTATACATTCGCGGTGTCAGCAGGTGCAGCAAAAATTAAGTTTGTGAATTATTTGTTGACGGTAATGATGAGTTCGCTGTACAGACGTGACCGTAAAAACTGTGAATATAAAAGTACTGCAAAAAACTTCAGATCTACAGTTACTGTACGTCCGGGTTAAACTGTGCCTGTATACAGGGCTGCAAACCTGCACTGGTGCAGGTAACGTTGAAAATTACCTGCACCAGACAAATTTTACCAAATTCTTGACTTAGAATCTAAAGGTTCTAGGTTGTGAATCCCTAGCAGGCCTCACTGTTGTGTCCTTGGAAAAGGCACTTTACACCAGGTCCTATCCCCCCCTCCCCCCACACAGATACTCAACTCGGGTGTAAATGAGTACCTAACAAGAATCAGTTAGGGACATCCTCTCATATAAGACATGAAGCCGGAGGTGTTTGAGGAGAGCCACATCTTGAGCATGTTAAAAATCCCAATGCACTCATGGAAAAGAGTAGCTATAGGGATCCTTCTCTGTGTGAGTGGTGCAAACCTTACACTAGTCTTATCTTATGCAGCTTGTACTTCAACTGTACAAAACTAGAGTGTTGTGCCTAAACTAAAGGCAGTTTATCAGTAAAGTGAAACAAACAATTCATACTTTTAATTAATAGATACCACAGGGGAGATAAGAGACTCATTGTGAAGTATTTGATTTGAAGGAAAGTTTTTTATGTGAATTATTGATGTGTCGTCTTCATAGCAAAGTTGTATTTCCCTGACCCAGAGTCGTATCATATGCCCCAAATCACACTCACAAGCCGCTTTACATCTCTCTTTATAAGTAGATTTGTAGCAGCTGCAGAGTGAATTGATTTAGGACATGGATAAATCCTGGCAGGAATTGGACATATAAATATTTAAAGACCCTTTTGTGTTCCTGGGTCAAGAGAGGGCCTGCAATAAATGCCAGGTATAATTTGCTCCCAGGTTAGCCGCTATGACTCAGGTGACCTCGTAGAGCTCACTAAATTAGGTTCAGGTGGAAATTGCCTTTTCCCCATCATATTGGGATTTTGTTCCATGTGAATTGTAGTAGTCATTATGCTTCAACTTAATTCTGCTAGATTCTAATGTCCTGTGGACATGTCACGTACCTCATACCGGCTCAGGAAATAACAAGTCAGTTATTATTTATGTAAAGGGATGGCTACTTCTAACTACATGTACATGTACCAGAGTTATCAACCAAGGGTTGCTTTTTTTCTCAAACTTCGTTTTCTATTATGTACCTATGTATCTAAGTACCAGATTTAGTGACCAGAAGGATCACTTTTTCCCTAGAACTATCATAGAGTGGAACTCGCTGCCAACAAGTACAGAAGTTAGGGTCATCCCTGCCATATTTGATCATATTAGATTTCTGGGTAATACCGGGATGCATAGAAAATAAAGTGGGATTTACAAAAAGATGGGATGAACTTTTTTTCCTAGAACTATCATTGGAGTGGAACTCGCTGCCAACAAGTACAGAAGTAGGGTCATCCCTGCCATATTTGATCATAGTAGATTTTTGGGTAATACTGGGAGGCATATAAAATAAAGCGGGATTTACAAAAAGATGGGATGAACCAATACTACCCCAGTTGTCGCGTAAACTTAAAGCAACTATTACTGGACCTACCAGACATTGTTATTGGTTCATCCCTTTTTTCGTGCAGTGCCAAGTGAGGACATGGCTATAGTATAAAGTGCCTTTCCCAAGGGCACGACACTGGGTACCTGCCAGGGATTCAAACTCAGAACCTTTAGATTCAACAATGCTTAAAACAAGACCACCTTGTGCTTATTATTATAAGGATGGTTAAAACAAGCACCAATTCCAGTAGGTTAAAACAAACAGTTGTATGTTAGTGTGTTATTTTCAAAGGTCACCAAATTGTTTCCAGTTCCCCTGTGATTTTAACTGTACAGCAGCACTTCACATCTACAGGGCTCGAAATACTGGGTGCATGTGCACCTTAGTGCACCCAAAGTGGGAGCTGTGCACCCAATTTATTTCTGTGGGTGCACTAGTGCACCCAAATATGTTTGTACGTATGTTGTTTTTTTTACATGATACTAAATGTATTGTTACAGTAGTATACAGGATATCCTTAGAATCTGTGAGAAAAATAATTTTGTTGTAGTAGTTTTGTAAGATTTTGAAGTTAACTCCCATTTCAGATTCAAGCTCAGAAGACGACCAGTGAGATCTGTAATTAGGTTTTGTTGTGTATGGTGCACCCAAAAACTTTTTGTGCACCTAATTCTTTAGGTTGGGTGCACCAGTGCACCTATTCCCAGAAATGAATTTCGAGCCCTACATCTATATTGGTTCCTAGTCAGAGTAAGTGTCCTGTTGCCCCCCCAACCCTCCAGGGTGTCTGCTCGTGACCTACACCATGACCAGGTACAGATGTCTCAGGATGTGGACAGAGTATCACTCCTACAGGAACAACTGGCCAAGTGTGAGAGCGATGCCAACAGTAATAAACAACAAGGTAAGACTTAAAGAGAAATAATCTGTTCTCCAACAGTACTGAAAATGATTTGACTCTTCTACGAATTTTAGGCGCTATCTCTCTGTCTTTGTCAGCTATCTGACCCAAGTGCTGTATAAAATCATTGTACGTAATTTAACAATTCTGATGAACTTTCGTGCTAGAACAAGGCAAGGTATGTCAACTTTGACTTCGTTATCTCGAATTGAGACATACATAATACAACACGGTGTATTCTGAGGTACCAAGCCAACCACGGGTCAAATCGCCCAAAGGCCAGAGGGAGATCCAACCTGCAGAAGGGCTGAGATTGAGTGTGATGCGGAATATGTATTTTATCTAGGTACCTACCTGAGAAAAAACAACTTTTAATGCAAAATGCAGATGTTAAGAAAATTTGGTGTCCACTAACAAAAAATTGTTACAGCATCAATTCCTATGTCCAAATTCACTATGATCTGACTTTTCATCACACACGTGCCCATGCGTGTGTGATAACAGTTAGAACCCCATATGCATGTGATAAACCAAGTTATCACACGGGCCAGAACATTCGTATTGAACGTTATCACTGCCCAGTTCTATCCTGTTCTTACTAATAAGTAGATTGATAGATTTATTAATTCAATTAGATATATAAATGTGAATTTGGAATGATTTGATAATCTCAGAGTTTATGAGATGGTGACAAGATCTGAATGATGGACAAGATCCTAACAGTCAGCCTCCATTTGACAGCTCCAGCGGGAAGTCTGGACTATCCCAGCAAGAGACACGAGCAGCTGCAGAGGAAGGTGGAGAACGGCGTGCGGGAGATGTGGTACCTGGTCAAGGCACAGCTCAAACTCATGAAGTCTGACTCACAGGCGGCAAGCGTCACGGATAGGATAGACAACCTGCTGTCAGATCTGGGGGATCATCAGAGGTGGAGCTTCTTCTTTTTGTGATATGTGAACAATATGTATCGTTTAAAGTTAAAACTTTTCATCCAACACAAGGTAAATTATCTCACCTAGAGCTTTCGACCAGTCACTCTGGTCTTCCTCAGTAAAATGACCCAGTGGGGCTTGTCACATGGCTTCTTTGAAGTGTGATGTCAACACTGGGTCAAAGGTATCTGGTAGATGATGTTGGGCCAAGTCATGGGTGACATAACACTTCAGAGAAGCCACGTGACAAGTCTCATTGCGTCAGTCTACTAAGTAAGACCAGAGAAACTCGTTCGAAAGCTCTGGGTGAGAAAATGTACCTTGAATGTGTTGATTCAAAAGTTTTAGCTTTAAACAGGGAGAGAATGTATACTATAGACAGAATCAGGAAGAAATATATATAATGATAAATAAATTAAGAGATTCATAAGAACATTAATATTTCATGGAGGTTTGAGATCTTTGATTTCTTGTTACGTAATGGGTGTCAATAAAATGAATCAGATGTATTTCAGGCTGGGTGTGTCCCATAAGTATCTCTGACATGAGAATAAAGACTCTGTAGACTCAATATCTGGAAACTGTCAAGTGAAAATCCATAATGATGAATAGTTTCACAATGGACCACAAAAAAGAGAAGAGTCAGAGCATTATTGAACAACAGTGCGATATAACCAATCATAAGCCAACTTTTTGGATCAACATTCTTTAATGGATTACAAAGTCATTAACAGTGTTCGAAATACCTGTCTGCAGTCTGCAATCTGCAGATAGATTTTCAACATTGCAGAAGAAAAATTTATACAATCTGCAATTTTGCAGCAGGAAAAATTGGCACTTGGGATTTGGTGCTCTTGGCCCCAAAAACAGACAACACTTAAGCTCCTGTTCTGAAACAACAGGAGCTTCTTCACTAATTTGCATCAACCTTGTCTTGACTTGTCTATCTTTTGTTTCCTTTTGGACTTCCAAAAATTTGTCTTCTCTAGTTTGCATATCAATCAATAGTCCATGCTTATAAACTTGCAAGATTGTAGTATAGAGGCTTGTGTATTTGCAGAAAGTATTTCCAAATTGCAGAACAAAATTTTGACTCTTCTGCAATATTGCAGAACACTGATAAAAAGTATTTCGACCACTGCATTAATGTTCTATCCTGGGAAAAAAATGTAGAGTATTCTTATGTCAAGTATGTCTGACTCACCAAACATGTCATGCTCTGAACCTTTGTAGTAATTTTGACACCCTTGCCTTTGCCTGTGAATTTTTTTATTTACAAATGAAGCATGAAGACTAACTGATCTATTATATAGCAATTTAAAAGAAGTTTTCCACAAAATATCTGATACTTACATATATTAGCTATAATAGAAGAATTAGTTCAAAGTGCTCTACACGCATTTTTAATTTGCTCAATGTTTTCTGTGTTGTTGTTTTTTTGTTAGAACAATTCTATCAGATACGCAGCAGCTGAGAGATGTAGATGGAGGTTTGGAGTGGAGAAGACAGGAGGCCCAGGCACTACAGGACCTGGTGCAGCGCAGACTACACTATTTACAGGTGTTTATCCCTACATGTTAACAGTGACCAATAAGTGCACGTCAGCAGAAAGTTCTGCACCAGTGCGAAATTCGGAAAATGTTGTGCATAGCAGTTCTGCAGAATATATTGTTTAACGTCTTGTTTCTGTATTTGAGGATTAAAACCGAAAGTGATTTTAGGGCTGTCAAACTGGATTTTCAAAGTCAATTTACTGGTCATTTTTTTAGTACATGTACTAAATAAGCTAAATTAACCGTATCTTATAGAATGCTGATGTCTGTGGGGCAAAAATGCAACGTCGCTGACGAAAAATGGTTGCTTGTTTCATAATATGGTAGGCTAGACTTAACTACTTATTATTGGCTTGTTATGGGGCTATTTTAAACACTTCATGTGTGCGAATACATGTAAATGGCAGTAAACATCAATATCAGACAGTTTTCCTGATCCAGAATATATATTGTTTTCTTGCATTGGATGCCATTGATACAGACATCTTCATTGTGGTAAATGGCATGTATGAAATCTCCTCATCTCACAACATTGTATGCACTGCGTTCCAGAATCCCAAAGACTGCAGCAAGGCCAAAAAGCTGTTGTGTAACCTGAACAAGGGGTGTGGGTACGGGTGCCAGCTCCACCATGTGGTGTACTGCTTCATGGTGGCCTACGGCACGGAGCGTACCATGATCCTCAACTCACAGGGGTGGAGGTACTCCAGCGGGGGCTGGGAGAAAGTCTTCCTACCGCTTAGTGAAACATGCACCGACCCGTCTGGGTCCTCTAGGGGGCCCTGGAAAGGTGGGTTCTGGAGAAGTCAATTCTGGGCTTAAAATCCTTTTTTTTGCGTACAGTACAGTACAGTTCTGGAATAACTTCTTGTCTACATGCATGCAAGTCATGCAAAATGTGATGAAAAGTTGTGAATTTCTTTATTGAAATGCGAGCAAAGGCTGTGCTAAAGCCTCGCGATTCTCGTTTTAAATTGCGTTTAGTTCTCATGTAAAATGCGTGTTTAGATGTTTGTGTAATCACAATCAATTGTGTGGTTATGCGTCATAGATCATTAGATGTAATGTAAGTGCATCTAATACTAATAGCTAATTGCATGCAGTTGTCTCGGCTTTTGCACAATTTTTAATCATGTTACACGGCTTTTTTGCAATTTAAATGCGATTTACATGTAACTTTTGCACGTTAAAAGTGAAAACCACATAACTAGTCATAACTGCAATACTTAATTCTTACTAATAGGCTATTGGGGAAATAGGGACCCACAAAAAATGACCACTATAGCCGGGTGACTACTGTACGAAGGTGACGGCTTGGTCCAGGCCTGACTGTAATCATGATATCATCCCACAGGTGAGGAAAAGTCCAAAGACACCCAGGTAGTGGAGATGCCCATAGTGGACAGTATCTACCCGCGGCCCCCGTACCTGCCCCTGGGCATCCCCCAGGACCTGTCGGATAGACTGCTCCGTCTCCACGGTAACCCGTCTGTGTGGTTCATCGCCCAGTTCGTGCTGTACCTGCAGAGGTACCAGCCCCACCTGCAGCAGGACATCGAGGAGACCGCACAGAGACTCGGCTTCCAACATCCCATCGTAGGGTCAGTCCCAGCTCTTCACTTCTGATAGGAGACAATAGGCGACAAGGATAGGGAAAAAGTAAAGCCCATATCATGCAATCAGAACCTTCCTACTGACCACCAACTAAGGTTGGATGAAGTCTGACCAGATTTAGGCCACACCTACATGATCGAATCAAATTTGAGTTAAATTTGACCCTGGAACATACCCAGAACATGGCTAACCTACTTTCGAACAACAGCCAACCACCAGGCCTCCCATCGACACCTGAATGTTTTAAAACATTACAGCTGAACAGTGATCGCTGACCGAACTCTAGCCAACCACAGCTGACCATACTCTGGACCATGGGACTTAGCCATGGTTAGGGGGAGTTTAACAATGTTCAGGAGGTCATATTTGGCTATGTGTGACAGTTGTAATTTGTAATAATAATAAAGAAGAAATTGAATTGTTGCAAATGTGTAAGAATTTCTTGCTAATTCTGTCTATATGCTACTGTCACTTCCTCCCAGCCTATGAGACCATTTTGACCTCCAATTCCACCCTCCTCCTGTTAGTCAGTTACATAATTTCCCTCTCACTTCCTGTGACTCTACTATATATAATTATTATATATAGTAGAGTCACAGGAAGTGAGAGGGAAATTATGTAACTGACTAACAGGAGGAGGGTCGAATTGGAGGTCAAAGTGGTCTCACAGGCTGGGAGGAAGTGACAATAACAGAATCAGCAAGAAATTCTTCCACATTCGCAACAATTCAATTTCTTCTTTATCCCATGATTTCCTTCAGTATTCATGTGAGAAGAACAGACAAGATTAACACAGAGGCAGCCTACCACAGTATAGCCGAGTACATGGAGTGGGTGGAGGAGTATTATCAGCTGCTGCAGAAATCAGAGGAGGTCCAGAAGAAACGGGTCTACCTGGCAACAGACGACTCCAGTCTGTTAAAAGAAGCTCAAAAACAGTAAGTCATATGTAAACGCATATAATTTACAGAACTGGAGAGTATAAGCTTGTTCATGGTTTAAACTGCACATTTTGAAATGTTGTATTGGAATGTACATCCCCTGTGATGGGCAAAATTCTTATGCATCGTCGACCAAACGTCGAAAATGTTTTTAAGAAAAATGTGAAAAATCCCGAATTCACATGTATGTTCTGCTGATGTGTTACTTGACTGTTTGTCATCATCATCACCTGTACCCTGTCCCCACCAGGTACCCTGATTATGAGTTTGTGAGTGATAACGCCATCTCCAAGTCAGCGGGGCTCAGCAGCAGGTACACGGACAGCGCTCTGCGGGGGGTCATCATCGACATCCACTTCCTGGCTCACTCTGACTACCTGGTCTGCACCTTCTCCTCTCAGGTGGGTACAGAGTCCTCCGAGTCACGCTGAAACATGTGTTGCAGATGTCTTGATTTTTTAAATCCAATTTTAATGTCATTTTTCCTTTAGACCAAGTGCAAGTCTTTTTTTTTAAGCAAGATTTTTACGGCTGGATGCCCTTCCTAACGCCAACCCAAACCATAGTAGGGCCCAGGATCCCTTTAACTGAGGGGGGGAAATATGTGTTAAGGGGACAATGTCTGGGTGCATGTCCGGACATGTCTGGGTCCAACCCTGGGGATTGAACCTGGGTCTCCTTGCTTGACAGTCGGATGCTCTACCACTACACCACCTTGAATGTTACAAATTATTTTCCCTGTATCTGTTAATACCCCTTCACAATCACACTTAATCTGAATCAACATGAATCAAGCAATATTCAAAATGCAGTCATACTGCTGCAGTTATAATACAGTTTGAGCAGCTGTTCAAATTCACTGCAATGATTCTGAGTATGACGATTTGAGCAATCTTGAGCCCTGTAAATTATTACGACACGTCTACTTCATGCAAAATGGCAAGTTTAGAATACCTTGCTTCAATCTACAATAGGACTGCCATGAACAACATAAATTGACACAGTGCAAAATCTTTCAGATTTGTTACAATGCAGTAAACAGAAATAACAGGATCCTTTTTCATGGCTTGTGTCCAACTTAAAATGATGCATACACTAAAACATCTTTATCATAATACAAAATGATACATTATAATACAACTAAAATATTTGGAGTAACCCTTTCTTACACATACATTATGTATATGGTATATTTTTGTTTAGATGTTTAAAAGGTCCTTTTCCTGCACAGGTCTGTCGGGTTGCTTACGAGATCATGCAGACCCTGAAGCCAGACGCGGCGGCAAACTTCCACTCGCTGGACGACATCTACTACTTCGGGGGGCAGGGGGACCACAACCAGGTCGCCATCGCCAAACACGAGCGGAGAAGTCAGCAGGAAATCTACCTGGAGCCGGGAGACGAGGTGGGCATAGCCGGGAACCACTGGGACGGGTACTCTAAAGGTGTGAACAGGAGAACACACAAGAGCGGGCTGTATCCGTCATACAAGGTGGAGGAAAAGATAGAGCTGGTCAAATACCCAACCTACCCAGAAGTGGAGGAGAACAGCTAACAGTGCTTTTTTTTGGTTAAAAAAACTGTCTTCGCTAAAAGCTACAGACCAATGGTCACAACATACATGTACTTCCAGAATACCAGCATGTTGGCTAAACGTACATGAAATACCTGTGTGAAACCCATGATGTATTGTGTATAGCACCTCAGAACGTCTAAATTGAGGTTGCATTTGTATATTTAAGGATGACACCCCTTCTAAGGTTTTCAAATGTTGAGTTGGAAAAGGTATCGTTTTCAACGGGCAAAATTCTGATGCAACATTGTTGATCAAACATCCAACGAAAACTGAGGAAAATCTGGGTTTCGCACAGGCGCAGTACATTCTGCCGGCATATACAGAGTCAGAATACCAAACCTTCAGAGGCACACCATGTAATATACGCCACATGTGTGTCCGTCTCTTCCCTAGGTCAACAAAATTTACACATTGCTTTGAACAGTGGTATAGAATTTGCTTGTTTGTTACTCTGTACTAGTATGCAGCACAGACATTTGCATAGTAGTAATGACAGTGACAAAATATTTTCAGTCAAAACACCCAGCACCTGTATAGCCAAAAGGGAAAAGATAGAAAAAATTAGTACTATGATTATGATTTTACCTCCAGATTGTGTACATATGGATACTGGAGTTGAAACTATAATGAATGTTTGATATCAGTATTAATGACACCTGGTCACAGTGAAGGTACCAATTGCATGGATAAGCCATCAATGCCAATTGAAGAAATCTTCAAGAAATGTTGTCATGATTATCTAAAGAAAGTAATAATTTGTGATGTATGTGTGATTGCATCAATGTAAATGTAACTCTAATGTAGAGTATTGTGGAATTCTAACAAATCATGGTGTAAATGTAAGTAACTATACAGGTACTACAGGTCAAAACTAGTAAAATCACATGTCTAGCAACAAAACAGGGAAAGTTCCTATGTCGTTTCTGTAAAGCATGCCTCTGCAACAAGGTCTGAAATGTAAAACCAGATGGTGAAATGTTTTCCTGATGTTGTCAGTCTCAGCTAGTGAAACTTTTTCAAGTGTTTTGCTGAAGTTATACATGCCATGTAGTATGTTGTGATAGGCCAGTAAGTAGCTTTTGAAATTCAATGATATATGTCATATTGACACTCAGTGTTAAAAGAAAGAGTTGTTTGTGTAGCTGCAAGTTTGTATCTCGCACACAATATTTTGTCCATCTGCCATGGTGCTTCTAATCTTTAAAGGAGTACTAACCTCCAGAAGGAAGTGCTATTTTCCGATACATCATGCTGCAATAAATACATAACTAGCCGACTTTTTACATAATTTCGCTTGTACGAGTTGCGCGGCGCATGTTTGTAAAGTGATATTAATATGATTTTCCCCCATGCTGAACCACTATTGATACATCCGGGAACTCTGGCTTACGCAATGCTCATACACTTCAGGTCAACATTAACATTTTTTGGCGAAAATGGTAGGAGACAAGCACACTAACAAGCTGATTATTGAGAAATTACTTGCTTTACTTTGCTTGACCTGTGGCTTGGATATTATAATGTCAGGATGTCGAATACAGTGAGCGCCAGTTTCACGCTGCGTGTTTGATTTTCTCAACTTATTTGCATGTAAGTATTACTTGAACAGATAACTATATTACGCCACTTATGGAAAGGATAACTAGATTACGCCGTTTTTTTCATCGTCAATATTTGCGGCATAAATGAGGGGCGATAAGGACACCAAGAAGGGCAATGGTTGGTAAGATACCAAAGAACACAAAACGGTACGAATTTTTCTTATCGCCCCCGAAGTAAAGTCTGTAACGTAACTTTTTGTTTAAAAATAGACACCAATGGGGTAGCGTGGTGTATTCTGGGATAGTTTTGAGGGTATTTGGAGAGTTTGTCCTGGATTCGATGCGTTTTAAGACTTGCGCGCAAAATGGGCATTTAATTGTATACTGTAAAATAATATGCATTTTTCACTTCCAATAATAAATGCCTGTCGAAATATAGCACCTCCTTCTGGAGGTTAGTACTCCTTTAAATAGTATTTGATAACACCAAATTGTACTACAAAGCACTTGTTTTCCATACTGTAGATGCTTAAACATTTCAGGTGCTACTAATTATATGTGTTGTACAGCCAACAAAATTTTAATGGAGAAAAAATACAAAAAAGTTATTATGTGTCAGGTTTTACCAAATGAAAGATAAAATTCCACTATTGACGACTTTATAGCTCATGTTACAAAATAAGAGAGAAATTATACATAGGTTTATTTATTGATTAAGAAATTTATCCGTGTCCATTGAAATGTGTATTGTAGATAGCTTTTCAAGTGTAATCAATTTTAGATCAATATAGTACATAGAAGACAAGATAAGACATAGTTGAAGACCGTACAACTGTCTGGCAACAACTTAAGATGTACAACACTTCAGGAATAGAAATAGTATCTTAAGTAACCTGAAGTAAAAACCGTAGTGACCACTGAGCACTCATGTTAGAATGGGCAGATTCAAGTTCACTTGATGTAAATTTGTACTGTTGAAAGTTGTATGTACTGTAAAGACATCCAATGCAATTTCATGGCGGCAAAACAAAAAATATTCTGGATGAGAAAGTCTGTCTGATATTGACATTTACTGCCATTTCTTACAGCACATTTTCATCATCATTTCATACTTCATTTGAAACAGCTTATTTTATTATTTGGCACTACCAATAAATTGCAAGAACCAGCCTACAATACGAAATAAGCATTGCATTTTTGCCTGAGATATCAGTATGCTATGGAGAAGGGTGGATTCAAAAACAAATGGCCAGAAAATTGACTTGAAACATCCAGTTTTGCTGCCCTGAAATCGCTTTGGGTGCCTTAAAAAGTAAGACGTATACTTCATTATAGACACATTGCTGTACATGTATATTGTAATTACCTTGTAAGTGTTCGCTATTCCAGTTAAACACTGGTAAAGTGCCAAATGATTGATGGATTCCCATGTTCCCTTGAAAACAATTCATAGCTCAACTATTATCCGTCCACTTTTTTTTAATGCAAACGTTTTCTGTCCACTATTAGCTCCAGTATTTAAAAGAAAAAAATTGGTTTTGGCAAAAATAAAAAAAAAGCCATACACTGCAACAGGTTTCGTGGGGTAGAGATAGAATTCACAAGCATATCAACTTCTGTAGCATTCTGTTCTTCCACAACAATTGTAATGATTTGTTAGCCTCTGCCAGGCTAAGGGAGGCGTCTGGGAAGAGTAGAAATTTGAAAAAAGAAAAGTACTGAACTGTACTCTGTAGCGGACCAACTCCCCTGGCATGTTATCTCTCTCTATTTGGCTAATTTCTACTCTTTCCAGTCGCCTCCTGAAGCATGGTAGAGGCTAATAATTTGTGCCCAATGAAGCTAGCCTGGGTACCATCCTCCGTACTTACTGCTGGCTCTATTTGCTATCACCGTTGCAGATTAGCCTCCAACAGGCCTTCGCAAGGGAGTTAGGATAGTAGAATTTGAACGGCAAAAATAGTGTCCAAACTCCCCTGGCCAATTATTCTCAGCTAAATATGGAGCTGGCAGTAACTATGGAGGATGGCACCCAGGTTACAATAAATCCACTCAGGAATTTTTTTCTAGAAATATTTGCACCACTGTAGATACTACTAGAATATATTTTTTATCAATACTTGTGTTCAATTCTAGCAATTAACATACCCAGTATACAATGCACTTTTCATGGCATTTTCTACCCAGGTGTTGTGAACTGAAAGTGTGGAACATTAATTCAGTGCTCAATGATGTTGTTATGCCACTTGTTACTCCCTAAGATGCAATAAAGAACAAATTGAAGTATCTGAACCAATCGCTAGGTTTTCACATTCTTTTTATTCTGGTGTAGTCATGCAACTTGTGTTACAACCAGTTGTGTACTTCTTATAACTTTGACAGCCAAGAACCCATTTTCTAGATGTTTTTGCATTTTTTTCATAAAGAACACACTAATACATGTACCAGCAGGTACACGTCTATCAAGAAAATTAGAACTTCATTTGACCTACTGCTCCTCAACTCCTATCTCCCAGTGAAATGACAAGACATAAGACAGGATGTTAATCTTGAGAAAATTTATTATGGTAGAACTAGAAGTCAGAATGAATCCTGGTTTTCCTCGTCATAATTTTCAAATACACTACATCATGTTTACCTTACTTGGTCTAGGCTAATAACTGCTCTGTTTATCTTTACTCAAAAACGCACTTATATATACATGTGGGGTGACCAGCCCGTTCTGCAACTTGCTACATAATGTAATTCAATTCCACTGTCTGTTTCAGCACCAGTTACCATGGTGACAGCTGTCTGGCTTCATCAGGTGCTGCACATATGTTACCAGGTGCTGCACATGCAGCTAGATTTATCATGTAGCCTGGAATCCATCCCTCCGGTTCTAGTTGGCGGTTGCCGGTTCTAGTAGTCTGACTGCTGTCCGTAGCTTGACAGTTGTAGGGATGGATTCCAGGCTATCTATCAGGTGCTGCACATATAGCAGGGTCTATCAGGTGCTGCACATACAGCTGGGTTTATCAGGTGCTGCACATACAGCCGGGTTTATCAGGTGCTGCACATACAGCCGGGTTTATCAGGTGCTGCACATAATACAGCTGGGTTTATCATGATCAGGTGCTGCACATAATACAGCTGGGTTTATTATGATCAGGTGCTGCAAATAATACAGCTGGGTTTATCAGGTGCTGCACATACATCTGAGTTTATCAGGTGCTGCACATACAGCTGAGTTTATCAGGTGCTGCACATACAGCTGAGTTTATCAGGTGCTGTACATACAGCTGAGTTTATCAGGTGCTGTACATACAGCTGGATTTATCAGGAGCTGAGTCTGAAAACCCGGATGTGTACAGCTGAATTGTTTCTTGACTGGACCTCTGAGGACACGTCGTCATTCTCTGGATACAAGTCGTCGATCAGTTCCACCGTGGACGTGTTGGTGGACACTTCGATAGTCCCCAGTCCCCTCGCCTTCAGCTGCAGCGCTATGTTGATGGCCCGGTTGATGGCATGGCCCAGCCCGTGGATGAACACCTCGTTCGAACCCGCATCCAGAATCCTCTGAGCCCGCTCCAACTGGCCTTTGAAGTTGGACTGCATGTTGACGTAGATGTCGTTCTTCCGCTTGGGAAGCTTCCGCGGGAGCCTCTTGCGTAGTTGGTACTCCTCTTCGTCCATGGGTGGGACAGTATCCGCGGATTTCTCGCCAGATTTCTTGTCTTTTTTGTTAGAAACGGAATCGCCCACCCTCTTGCTAGTCGCCTCCATGATTTTGCTGCTCAACTTTGACCCACAGTGGAAGTTACCATTCTGTACGTGGGGCTACCAACTTGTATTGTCATACTACATATTAAACGCTTCAAAACAAATTACTTCTAATATGTATAAAAAAAGTCATCTTTTTTTTGGTTACTTCAATATATAAATTACTGGATTCATATATTCTTTAGCTTCTAACTAGAATTGTTAGATCTAGTAAAATCACTTCCCCTATAATTCGAAGAGAAGTGAACTATTCGTAACAAACATGGCTACGGGCGGAAGGTTTGCACGAATGTTTTCGAGTTATTTTTCGCAAAAATGACCGAAGATGTCCATTTAGGACCTTCTAGAATCAGTAGGGCCGTAGCTGTACACACGGAAGCCCTGTATGAGCAGCTCCCGACGTCACAACGATGGCAGACGCGGAGGAGACGTACGAGGAGAGGCAGGAGAACGAGGTGGAACTTCTCTCCGCTGTTTACGTCGACGACTTCAAGGATTTGAGGGACCAAGATGCCTGGAAGGTCTGTATAGCTTCCGTCCTGTTTCGTCTCTCGCTACATTTTTTTGTGAAACCATTGACCAAATAGCGAGTCTGATGCTTATGAATTCATTTTATAGTCAAAAACAATCAGTAACATTTCCCCAAAACTTTCAGAAATCAAACGGTGGCTTTGAATCTGTTGAATATTTGAATCACTTTTAACTTTAAGTTTTATAATTTTTGACGAACGACTTTTAAACAATTTCTACAAATTATAGCAAAACGTTTTGAACTTTTTAAAAAGGTTATGTTTTTGGTAGTGTTCCTGTATGTCCGTAGGTCTGTCTTGAACAAATTTAGTTTACTTAGAAGGCTTGCATAGATTGACTTGATATATGGTACACAGTACAAATTAAATGTTTTAACACCTACCTTTTCCTCCCCAGATAAAGCGACCACCTGAAGTGTGTCTGACCCTGGTGCCTCAGCAGAGCATGCACGGTACAGGAGACGTGTACGCTAAAGTCGACCTGCTCATCAAATGTCCTCCTAACTACCCAGACGTGTAAGTCTCCAATATACTACTCATCTGTAACTTTTTGGTGACGCCCCAGGGGTGAGTCTATTAGTGTAATTAATAGTTAGTCTTTAGGAATTTCAAGTTAACTATTTTACAAAAAAAATTAATGTCTGTTATTTTCCACAAATGCCTAGTAAACACCTGTTTGTCCCCAGAAGTAAGTAGTCCCCAACGTGGGCCTCAGGGGCCTCTGTTTGCTCCAGTACTTTGCATAATAAATCTGGCAGATCAGCTGGTTTTAATCCCTTTAGAAGTAAGTCAAACTTTCACACCTCAGAAATCATAATCTGTTTAAAAAAGGCAAGAATTAACACTTCATTTTTCATGAATGGGATTACATTCATATTGCATACAATATGAGGGGGCCCACAAGCCCTTTTCCGTAGAGCGTAATCAGCCGTTTTAATTCTCAAAGAGCGTAATCGGCGCATTTTCCGTAGAGCATATTCGCCATTTTAATTCTATGTAATGCGTTGTAACCACTTGGAATTTATCGTAAAGCGTAATCGAGAAGTTTCCAAATTCAGCGGGACCCCCCCCCTTGCAGGCCCCCATATGATACATGTTTGAAATTCAAACATTATTTCATAAGCTCTTATCTTTCATCTTTTTTTCTCATTCTTCTCTTTTTCTGATTGTAGGGAACCAGAGCTAGATTTAAAGAACAGCAAAGGCCTTTCAGATGATAACCTACGACAGCTGAAACATGAACTGCATAAAATGGCTCAACAGAACTTGGGAGAAGTAAGTACCATACTGTACTAAAATAAATAAATACATGTATGTAGCTACATGTAGATCCAGCCTACAATACAAAACAAGCAACAGCTTTCTATCAGTGACATCACATGTTTGCTTCAATCAAAGTTGGTTGATTTAACTTACTGGTACTACATTTAAAAAATGACCATGAAATTGACTGTGAAAATACAGTTTACTGCCCTGAAATCACTTTTGGTGCCTATAATTATGGTGTAGTTGAATGCCGGATTGCCCAAAATGACAACACTCCATCAACAGATAGCATTTGTTTAGTTTTGCAAGACACCACATGTCAAAGTGTACAGTCTGATTATTACCCAAAGCTTTACACAATCTTCTGTGAATTTACCATGAAGTATTTCTGACTCTCCTATTATTTACCATAAAGTGTTGCTAAGATTCCCCCATGCAGACCCTCATTGTTATAATGCTAGAAAACCCAATTTACTACCTGTATTTTGTTTTGTCCATGTAAAACATAGGTGATGCTACTGGACCTAGCCCAGCACGTACAAACGTTCCTCCACGCTCACAACAAGCCTCCCCGAGGGTCCTTCTACGAGGAGATGATGTCCAACAAGCGCAGACAGGAGGAGAAGGTGGCCAGGGAGATACAGAAGAAACTGGAGGTGCAGAAGAGAATAGAGGAAAAGGAGGTATTCTATATTACAGTCCCCAGTGTGTCTATTTCAGTTTCCATGTGGTACAATGAAGGGGTGATAAAGTTTACACTAACAAGTTGTCTCCTCTCCAAAAGACACTAAAATTAGAATATACAATCATACATCAATGCTGTAAATAAACAATAATGATAACACTTAAAAAATACAAAAAGTTGAAAAGTACAAATATGTGTAGTTGAAACATTAATTGATAATCTACCAAGCACTTTTAGCAGAAATTATAACCTTCTCATGTGATGTGTTTCCATACAAATAGCACATCTGCAAAAAGATGTCCTTGTCCATGGATCATTGTTATTATCAAGCTCTCTTAATCTTCTCTATCACAACCAGTGGCAAAACAGCTCTTCAGTAAGCTAAAACTGGATCAAGATCACTTTGAAATTCCTTTTCTGTTTCTGACCCGTCTTTAGAGGAGGGAGCTGGAAGAAGAGATCACCAGAAGACAGGAGATGATCCGAGAGGAGATGAGGAAAAGAAGAAACCAGAAGATGGAGCAGGAAGATGTTAGTTGATTATTCTAGAATTGTCAATGATGTTTTAAATAATTGTTATATGTTGATGGCTAGACTTTTATGACTAGCAATATGTACAGAATTTATCTTGAGGTTGTTGTTGGAAGATTAAGCTTGTTTCATGCATACTACACTTTGATGACTTCATTTTTAAACCAACAGTTTTCTCCATTCAGACTTTTAACGTGTCATGATGTCAAAGCATTTCAAGAATATTTTTGTGGCAAAACAATGCTCACAAATTTTGTGACACCACCACAAAATACGTACTGCAAGAATGTAAACAAAGATTTGACAGGTTTTCAGATTTCAAACTGTGTAGTATGGCATCATATTTTAAACCTTCACTCCCAGAATGGCATCATGTAATGGGGTAGGATTGATTCATCTTACAAAAAAAGTAAACTTTAAGAAATGTCCCAATTGTGTTACATAATGTTGCTTTGAATAAACTATTACAGGAGAAAGGCAATGGAAGCAGTTCCTCAGAGCAGGCCAGCCCCAAGACAAGCTTGTCTGAGTCTCCGTCCACTGAGAGTCTGTCCCACAAGAGACAAGGGTCACCCATCAAGGAGACTCCAACTAGAACCAGGTCCCAGAGCGGAGGTCCTGACAGACAGCGGTCACAGGTGTGTTTACTCTTCCCATGGCCAGAACTGAACGGTTGAAACAATCCTTACATTCTGCAATTAGACTTTACAACAAGTCAATTTCATTGTGTTATTAATAAAGTCTACTGAGAAAGACCAAAGTGACTGGTCAAAAGCTCTAGGTGAGAACAGTTACCTTTTTGTATTGGAAGAAAGGTTTTACCTTAGTTTAAAGATGTAACTACCAACACCAACTTTTATGATCATAGTATAAGTCAATTTCATAGTGTCTCTATTAGGCTTGGTCCTTGGTTTTGAGTGTTGTTTCAATATTTGCAATCTTTATGTTCATAGATCTGCACAATTTAAATGTAAGAGTTCTGCTTCGTAACTTTAAGTGAATGAATGAATGAAATTGTAAGAAACAATTATATATAGTATTAAGATCTTTTTTAACCTATCAAAAAGGACCGCCAGACAATCGTCAGGAGACAGAGGTCCATCTCTGAGAGTAATTTAGAAGCCCCGGAGCATCAGAAGTACACAGGACCTCAGGTTATAGTCTTCACCACCAGAGGGGAGAGGGCTGTCAGTAAGGGAAGGTGTATTGGAACAGGCAAGTTTACCATTTCATCACACACTAATGCAATTTCAGGGTGTCATGACAAAAAATAGTCTGGATGAGGAAATCTGTCTGATATTAACATTTATTACCTTTTTTTAGCACAATTTCATCATGATTTTATTTTTGAAGTGTTTGAAGCATTTTTGGCTCATAGATACAATGTATTAAGTTATCAGTACGCTATAGGATAGGCAATCTGTATAGGCACTTGTCCATGGTGCTAAACACACCATCTACACAAAACTTAAGGACACTGGTGCACAACACATCTGAACAGGCACCTGTCCATAGTGCTGAACACACCATCTACACAAAACTAAAGTACACTGGTGCACAACACATCTGAACAGGCACCTGTCCATGGTGCTGAACACACCATCTACACAAACCTAAAGGAAACTGGTGCAGAACACAATCTGTACAGGCACCTGTCCATGGTGCTGAACACACCATCTACACAAAACTAAAGAATACTGGTGCACGCACAACACAATTTATACAGGCACCTGTCCATGGTGCTGAACACACCATCTACACAAACATACAGGACACTGGAGAACAACAAATCTGTACAGGCACCTGTCCATGGTGCTGAACACACCATCTACGCAGAACTAAAGAACACTGGTGCACAACACAATTTATACAGGCACCTGTCCATGGTGCTGAACACACCATCTACACAAACATACAGGACACTGGTGCACAACACAATCTGTACAGGCACATGTCCTTGGTGCTGAACACACCATCTACACAAAACTAAAGGGCACTGGTGCACAACACAATCTGTACAGGCACCTGTCCATGGTGCTGAACACACCATCCACACAAAACTAAAGGACACTGGTGCATAACACATCTGTACAGGCACCTGTCCATGGTGCTGAACACACCATCTACACAAACATACAGGACACTTGCGCACAATGTATCTTTACAGGCATCTGTCCACGGTGCTGAACACACCATCCACACAAAACTGAAGTTCAATGGTTTTGTTATATCAGTAATCTAATGATAATTTTTCCATACTTTACTTTGTATGCATGCTATGGTGGTTAATGATGATATACATATTTATGTTCATATTCATTTGGGGAGAATAATGAGTAAGATGATAAAGCCACAACAATTTAACCAATTGGTTCTCGGATTTACCTCTTTCATTTTTGGGGTATTTTATTAAAAAATCTAGGTTCTAAATCAACTCCAAAATACTTGTATTCTGGTACTAACAGTTGAAAAAAGACCCTGTCTTTCTAGTTGTCAATGCAGTACATTGATTTAAAGTTTAGAATTCTTTGTTTGAATTATAATCAGCCTGGTATCGGTACATTGACTGCTTTGCTCCTATTCCCTAGTGCCATTTGGGGCTAGGCCTAGGCCTGTTTTTTCCCCCTGTTGCTTCATATGTAAAATAAAACGAGAACCAACAAATCAAATCGGTGTGGCCTAATGAGAAACATATTCCACGTACCTTAGGTCCTAACAGCAGTGGCAGCCTGGTGTACGTGGGTATGGACAGCAGCTGTGGACAGGTGGTGGCTGTCAGGGAGTGGGTGCTGAAGTGGGCTCATGTCAGCAGGAAGCAGGCAGCTGAACACAAGGACATCGCCAGGTGTCTCAAACAGGTCAGACTGACAGCATTTTTTTCTATGAGTGGCTAGGTGAGGCAGTTTCTTTTTGCGGGGAGAGCTGTATCCATGAGAGGAGTTGTAACAGTATCCGCCCAGCTTTTGGCCCCAATCAAGGCCTTTCCCCCAAAATGAAACTGCCACACTTTTGCCGCTTTTAGACAAAAATCACTGCCAGCTAGAAAATCTGCACATTTAGCTATGTCTGTTAGGCTTAGCCATTAGAATGTAAGAAACTCAGATTTTAGAGGTCTCACCTAACTCTGGGTAGTGTAAATCTCCAAATGTTTGCATTGGTTTTATTTTCATGAGAAGTCAAGTGGACACTTGTTTCTTGTTGATGTAACTATATGTACTAAACTTCCTATTGCACAATGATCCATGTTTGTTGTCCGTTGCTTCCTTAGCTGTCCAGCTGTGAACAGGAGCTGCTGAGTTTACTGAAGCTGGACCACCCTGGACTGGTCAGGTACCTGGCCATGAAACACTCCCAACATCAGAACACCATCACAGTACAGGTCAGTTTCCCCTTACAGTGTGCTTACCAACCACTAAGCCCAGCCCAGAAAAAGAAACAAGAAACAGCCATGCCTTCAAATATCAGTGTTATCAACCTAGAACTGAGGTGTTCAAAAACTTGTGTTTTCCAAGAACTATCGTAGAGTGGAACTCGTTCCCACCAAGCACAGTTGGGGTATCATGACCAGAAAGCTTTAAACAGCTCCTGCAATTAAATGTGGAAAGATTGGGTGTAAAAGGTCGTTCAGTGTAATATAGCTAGCTGTCGCTGTGCCGCGTGGCTGTAAAGCTTGTGTGTAACTCTGAAGAGTATATCGGCTATACTAATACAGATATAGCCCCTACTGTTAGTGAGAAAGTATACCCAAAGTTGGCCATTGAATTCTGGTGGAAAGGGTCCTTAGGGGGGTTTCAAAAGTTTGATGTCCACAAAGTTTGCACTGCATATTCAAGTGTCAAACTTGAGATAAATTTACCAAAACCATTATCTGAGGAACAAGAAAACTTGCTTCTGGACCAGAGTTCTTTCTTTAACTGTAAATGAAGGAGTGCAGCAATTAAGAGTATTTTCTGTGATGAGTATGATATTTCTTTCCCCAGCTGTTGATGGAGTATGTTGGGGGAGGAAGCCTGGCCAGCTGTATCAGCAATGGCATCCCAGTGCACCTGTCAGTCCTGCACAGCTACACGGAGCAGCTGCTGGAGACACTGCAGCACCTGCACAACAAGTCAGTCGTGCACAAGGACCTCAGGGTATGTCGGTCAAAATAAACTTTTCTAAGTAAGCCAATTCATAGTTAAGCTGTTGATGTGCAGTGTAATGTATTGTAGGTAACAGTCATCAAATTTAAAGTTGAAAGCCTGTAAACAAAGCAATTTTGACATTTACACACATTTAGACATGCACAGTTGGAAACATGAACCCACTTAATAAATAGACACTGTTCTTGTAACATTTGTTTTGGTAGATGTAACCAATCTATAAATGATAACATGATTTCATCATTTACAGGTGTCTAATTGGCATTTGATATTGCAGTTTTCAGTAAAGCATTTGATCTGTTTTCCTTTACACACTTTTTGCAGCTATGTATGACTGACATGATTCTAACATCTCTCTCAGCCATCAAGTGTCTTCTTGGATAGTACAGGGCATCTGGCAGTAGCTGACTACAGTATAGAGAAACGGTAAATTATAGACATCTTCATATCTTAGTTGTTAATTGTAGCTTTAAGGATAAAATACTCATTGTAATACAGTATTATGACATACTTTTAAAAGGCTTATAAATTTTACAGAATCAAGTTAGAGAGTTTACAAAATTTAATACACGTGACTCAGTTTTTAGTGTGATCCATACTTCCTAAATTCTGAGTGGTGCAGGTGAAATTTGTCTGGTGCAGGTCATTTTCAATGTTATGCAGAAAAAAGGATTTTGAGCCTGACTAAGTGTGCGTGTGTGTTTTTACAATGAAGGTTTGGAGACCTGTACACAGCTGTGAACACTGGCCATGGGGGAGTCAGGTTCAGTGATGACAAGGTGCAGGCACGGCCCAGCAAGAGGGAAGACATCCTCAGACTGGTGAGTGTTCTTCAGAGTTCTTCTTCCCCTCCCCCTCTTTCTCTTACATCTGTGTTATCTGTTGCTTCTCTTTCTCTGCCTTTTTTGAAAAGTCGAATACCAGATTCGGACATTGGAAATGATGTGTTGGTACAATGTCTTTGTTTAGGGACACCAAATTTTTTCATCTTCTTTAACATCTTGCATTGAAATTTGTGTTTTCTTGGGTTGGGATGACATAGATAAAATACAACACATTGTATTCCGCATCATCCTCGGTTCCAGCGCTTCTGTAGGTCGGATCTCCTTCCAGCTTTCAGGCAATCCAAACTGTACCTCGTAGGCTGGTACCTCGGGTGATTCAGAATACACCAGTCTGTATTCTATAAGTTTGCAAGTACCTATATGTACATGTAGTTAACCATGATATTACATGCACAAAGTCTTAAACTATATTTACAGGGAATGCTGGTTCTGAGTTTGTACATGGGTGAAGAAGTTATGGAGTATCCCGTCAGGATTCCTTCTGACTTGCCTTCTGATTTTCAAGACTTTATTTCTAGGTAAGGAAAGGGGCCTGTAGATGAAAAAGTGTACAGTAGCCAAGATAGAAAATAAATTTTTATGATGTCAATATCTACAGTGTTGTGAAATATACTACCCTTCTATATAACTGTGTGGGACCACTAAACCCACAGACCCCCTGGCGTTAGTTTAATGTCTGAGTGGTAAAGCTGGTAGACATGAGATCGAGAGGTCAATGGTTTGATCCCTGACATTTCTAGCTAGACATTGTGTCCTTGGGAAAGGCACTTTGAATGACTTTCCTCACTCCACCCAGGTGTGATATACATACTACCTGACTTTGGTTGGGAAGGTAAAAGGCAGTAGAAGAAGAGGGATGGGCTCCGCCTTCCAATACCGTGCCCTAGACACAGTGGATCAACAACCCACTGCCCTTACAGCCTGAAAAAGGCCATGGGACTACCTTTACCTTTACTTTTTTTGTAGATGTTGTGAGACTGATGAGAGGGCCAGGTGGTCCACCCAGCAGCTACTGGACCATCCTTTCCTCAAACCCACCCTCACAGATGTCCTCACTCTGGCTGAGAACAACCAGGCTCCATCCAACCAAGGTCGGTTTGTCCACATATCAGGACATCAGGAATCAGAGATTTCAGACTTATGGGAGTGTATTAGGCAAATGTTTTGGAATTGTACTGTATGATAACAGGGAAAAATCAATTGAATTACTTCACATAACTCATATAATTTTAAGAAGTACCTTCCTTCCACAATTCAAGTTCCCGAATTCATAATTTATTGCAGGGAAACTCAATGCCAAATGACTCAACTCCCCAGGTCCCAGTGTGGACTCAACACATACACACAAACTATTAATCAACGTGACCAAAACAATACTTCCATCCTTTAAGTATTAAATGATTATGACTTGAGGTTGAAATTGCATTTCTTTGTATGATGCAAAAATAGCATTACCTAAAACCTTCAGGAATTATGGTTTATCATTTCAGTAAAATGTTTTGTGTTCCCATGTGATCATGCACATTTAGAATTTCAAAATTGTCTAAGGAATAGTTTCAGCAACAAAATTATTATGTTTAAAAACTGTGTTACATTGTTTTGTAAAGTAGAGTGGACTCATTCCCCAGCCAACCAACATCTATTGCACCAAATAAAACTTCTAAACAGGAACTATTTGGCTCTAGATGTGTCTTACTGAAGTGATGTGATAGATGTGGGATGGCTGGGGAATGATTTCACTCAGTATAAACTTATGTACGTGTATTATAAAGAATAAATATTGTCACAATGCTGGTTGTGTCAGGTGGACCAGGTGTGCAGGAGGAAGACTCCCCAGCCGACACCTCAGGTGTGGACCCATCAGACCTGTCCTGGCAGTCACGGTCACGCCTGCACAACGAGTTTGAGGAGCTGGAGTGGCTGGGGAAGGGAGGGTTTGGGGATGTCATTAAGGTGAGTTCCGACAGGGGGCGCTGCTGCTAGGTGTTACCATAGGAATGGATTTGTAGGGGGCCTTTGGTACTCAAGAGTGAAAAGGATCCTGAGACTAACAACTCACTACTGCTTTGTTTATTAACAAGGTCATCTGCCATATTGGAGCTGATGCTGAAATTCAAATGAATCAGTACTAGCCATTTGAATTCTGCATTGAATTTTAGTTTTCTACAGGCTTGGGTTAGAATTAAGATGGTATTTCATAATCAATATGCAAATTTTTTTCTGTAATCATGTCTCTATGTTGAATGAGGAACTCACAGTTTCTGAACATGTTTTAACAAAAGAAAACTTATATTTATGTAACGTATGTTGTGAAAATATTGCATCACTAATAGTATGTATTTTTAGCACTTTTTAATTCCATACAACAAGCTGTGTTGAATCAAGAAGTCATCATGTTTTGTTATTTGAAGTATCCTAAAACAGTTAATAGTCTGTGTTAATAAAAGGTAATGTGTGATTCTAGGTGAGGAACAAGCTGGATGGATGTGTGTACGCCATCAAACGTATCCCACTGGACCCCAAGAGTAAAGCCTTCAACAGGAAGATCACACGGGAGGTCAAACTTCTGTCCAGACTTAACCACGAGAATGTGGTCAGGTAACTTCATGCACATTAAATTTCCTCATAGTCTTGTTTGCCAAGGTTTGATAAGTGGAAGGGGCATCACTGGAAGGAAGGTGGGTAGTTGTTCTAGGTCTAACGGTTGAAGTGATCTTGTTACCTGCGACAATATGTTGTTGATTGCATCAGGAATAGCGTTGGCATTCGTTTTAGGGGTGCAAGCCGTTAATTTGAAGTGACAGATCCTTCATGCGTGTGTTCAGCATGTTTTTTATTCCTCGGTACCACTAGGCGGGATTGTCTTTTCGGAGGGCTTGCATCTTTTTCTTGTAGAACATTTTCTTAGCTTTCTTGATATTCCTTTGGATTTTGTTTCGTAACACGCCAGGCACTGTAGTGCTTGTTTGCAAACTCTTTTTGTCTCTGTTGTTCTTTATTTCAGGGGTTAGCCACGGTTTATCGTTATAGTGCATCTTAATTCTTCTGGTAGCTAGGGAAGTGCTCTTCAAGTTTGCTACGTATCTTGTCACAGAAGACGTCCGTCTTGGATTGTGTGTCAAGGCATTTAGTACATATTCCCAGCTGTATGTAGTGATTCATTGACCAAATGCCCTTGTCACGGTTTTGTTTGTGTGGTTGGTTGTCCTGGACTTCAGAATAATGACATTGTGGTCACTGTGTCCGATCGGTGGTAGAGAAGCAGGCGATTCATACAGGTGGGCTACATTAGTGATGTAAGCAGATAAGTGTAG
>NW_017804243.1:1812257-1834737 GCF_001625305.1 Branchiostoma belcheri | reverse complement strand
AATGCATCTATAGCAGCAATGTGAACCATTCAGAATTGCCTTGAGGAAGGTGACAGATGGTCACCAAAATGTCGGCTGTGAATAAAACAATTAGGTTGGTTGTGTAAAAAGAGCGTCTTTACAGTGACTAAAAGGTATTGTGTGATTCTGATTGTACATTGTAGGTGAGGAACAAGCTGGATGGATGTGTGTACGCCATCAAACGTATCCCACTGGACCCCAAGAGTAAAGCCTTCAACAGGAAGATCACACGAGAGGTCAAACTACTGTCCAGACTAAACCACGAGAATGTGGTCAGGTAACTCCATGCACATTAAATTTCCTCACAGTCTTGTTTGCCAAGGTTTGATAAGTGGAAGGGGCATCACTGGAAGGAAGGTGGGTAGTTGTTCTAGGTCTAACGGTTGAAGTGATCTTGTTACCTGCGACAATATGTTGTTGATTGCATCAGGAATAGCGTTGGCATTCGTTTTAGGGGTGCAAGCCGTTAATTTGAAGTGACAGATCCTTCATGCGTGTGTTCAGCATGTTTTTTATTCCTCGGTACCACTAGGCGGGATTGTCTTTTCAGAGGGCTTGCATCTTTTTCTTGTAGAACATTTTCTTATCTTTCTTGATATTCCTTTGGATTTTGTTTCGTAACACGCCAGGCACTGTAGTGCTTGTTTGCAAACTCTTTTTGTCTCTGTTGTTCTTTATTTCAGGGGTTAGCCACGGTCGTTATAGTGCATCTTAATTCTTTTGGTAGCTAGGGAAGTGCTCTTCAAGTTTGCTACGTATCTTGTCACAGAAGACGTCTGTCTTGGATTGTGTGTCAAGGCATTTAGTACATCTTCCCAGCTGTATGTAGTGATTCATTGACCAAATGCCCTTGTCACGGTTTTGTTTGTGTGGTTGGTTGTCCTGGACTTCAGAATAATGACATTGTGGTCACTGTGTCCAATCGGTGGTAGAGAAGCAGGCGATTCATACAGGTGGGCTACATTGGTGATGTAAGCAGATAAGTGTAGCCTCTTTCCTTGTGGGTATGTTCACAACTCGGTGTAGATTGTTGCCTTTGCACATTGTTGGATATCTAAGGTACAGTAATATTGTAAGTCTACAAATTTCTGCGGTATAATTAGATTCATGGCATTCGCGGTGACCTTTGTACCACGAATCTATTTCCCCGCGGATATGTTTTGCGTAAGTGTGCACCCCTCCTCACGTGCATTCACAACGGACCTCGAGTTCAAGTAAGTTAAAGCGAAACACAAACAACACACGGGATCCACAAATCACAGCAAATCAACTTCTTGGTAAATCACACACAGTACAATTTGTTGAGTATAAAAATTATACTGATATCAAAAATTATATTATGAGACACCCGAATGGCGATTTGATGCTGGCCGTGTCAACTGCGTACCACACGACAAAAATCTTCGCGTGCAGAGCGCTGGTCATGCATGAGGAAGCATATGGCTAAAATGCGGGCACATCAGGCATATCTACAAATATTTTGATGAAAAATATTATTCCTGGGATCTGAAATGTTATTTGGTTCTCTTCTCTTTTGCGGGATTCTTTTTCTTGTTTTGATGGTAGAAATACTAGTGTGGCTACAAGAAACCCAAGGTTCATTGAATGCCAAAATCTCGCCAAAGATGACAGAAATTTGCTTCTTTCTGAACAAAGAAAATTGTTTACATGCGAGTCAGATCGATTGTGTATTACTGCCGGCACTAACGCAACAACCGATCAGAGGTGCATAATGCAAACATGTGATGCAAGATTTGCATACCGACAGAGCATGCAGGCAGCCTCGCGCGTTGCACAGACAAATTTTTGTGTCAAATCAGCACCACATTTTAGGAGATAAATGCCGGGACATGAACTTTTTTTGTTTTTAAGAATGCATTTTACAAATTTTGAATAGCCAAAGAGAAATCGCGAATCTCAAAATACCACAGATTGTCCATTTTCCCAAAACCGGGACCTTTAGTCCGGGCAAATGTAAAGATACTTTAATTGTATTAAAATACAGCTTGTGTATTCAGCTCTCATCAGTAACAACAGCATTTACTTCACATACAATATCATAATCATAACGTTGACTATTGGAGCACTTCTTTATATCTCACATGAATGTCAGATACGTGTACCTTCTGATCAAGGTATCTTCATTCTGTACTATGCACTTCCAATCAGATGTCAGATGTGACAATATCTGTCAGTGAGTATCACACGCAATTTAGGTGTGCCCCTACTATTGGTATACTATATATAATACTGATACATACAATATGTAATGTTCAAACATTACCGTCATTAGCTAGCATGCTTTCAATTTGTACATTTTGTATGGACATTATCCAGCTGCATAATGCTTTTCACTCCTCTTTCTGTCACTACATGTACATGTATTATAAAGTACTATGTGGTTATATCCAAATCATAGTCCAAATTCCACACAAGAGAACAAAAAACACTCCACCATTAGCTGAGTTTAGATTTTTTTCCACAGTAATAGACTGTAGACTGTTGTACTTAAAAAATGACAACCTGAAATTTTTTCAACCTCAATCCATCTACTTGCTACAGTTCATTCAAATGTATCAGGCTCCCAGTAAACATCATACTTGGTTAGGCAGCAGTGGCCTTCACTTCACAGATGTAATCCAACAACATTTTGCATGGAAGATTAGCCCACTTTCCGCCATATACCATTTCAGCACAGTTGTGAGAAGTATCACCATGGAAAGGGTGCCCTGATGCCCAGTTGTTCCAGCCAGTGCCGAGTGTTTTCCCGTCCTCCCACACCCAGGTTCCCTCTGTCACCTGGTCTGTCAGACCGATCCAGAAATAGAAATGGGGGACTGGCATGGAACCTGCCACGGCCTGATTATTCAGGATGTACTTGGCCATGACCTGCTTTTCCAGGAGGTCGTTTGTGGCCTTGTCCTTAGGCATAGCCAGGCGCCCGCCGGCAGCGTGACAGGCTGACTTCGCATCAGTGTAGTTCTTTGAATCTGACTCGGCAACAAACTTGTAGCACATGTCTGGCCTTTCACAGAACCGTTCATAACCACTGGGACAGGTTACAGTCTTGTTACAGCAGGCTGCAGAAGGAGGATGATCATATGTTTAAAGTTAAAATTTTTGATCCAACACAAAAAGTTCTCTCACCTAGAGCTTGTCACGTGGCTTCTTATCTCACTGGGTCAGTCTACTGAGGAAGACCAGAGTGACTGGTCGAAAGCTCTAGGTGAGAGAACTTTTTGTGTTGGATTGAAAGTTTTAAGTTTAAACATGTACCTACCAACACAGATGAACTTTCATGATAGTATGAGAATGATCATACATGTTACACCTAACCTGTGACCCACCAATCAGTGAGAATCATGACAAAAAAAATTAGAATGTCTAAAACACGAGATTTCAAAACTGTCAGTTCTACTGAATGAGATGTACCTCAGAAAGGTGCCAAGGGGCCAAATCTAACCATTCTAAGGCTTCATCATCATTAGACCTACTCACAAGCCAAATATCAAAACAGCAATCCATCTAAGTCAGGTATTGTGTTGACAGAGTTGAAGTCAGGCAAAATCTACCGAAAAAATGGTAAAGGTACATGTATATACATGAACTCTTTCTTCCGAAATACTTACTAATATTTACTATGCATCTGCTAGCTAGGTTTTTCTGTATTATTTGTATGTCTCTAGAGATTTGTATTATTTTAAGATATATTGTGTTTTATGGGTTCTTTTTTACCTGAAATGAAGAAAGAAGAAGGACATTGTATGGTGTACTTCAGATTGAGTAATATGCATGTTAGACTCACTCTTTTTGGTGAAGCAGAGATCTGCTGTGAGATTCTTGACTTGATTCTTCAAGTCAGCCACATCCTTGTCTCGCTCCTTCAACTCCTTGACCTGCTCCTGCAACTTCTTAATATGCTCCTGCATCTCCTTGTTCTGTTCCAGCACTAGAGCGGTGACCATGTTCTGGAATATGTTCTGGAATTAATGCAAAGAAATACATATATATGAAATGTATCAATGGTTGTTTGCCTCAAGTCTAAATCTCCATGCATTTAGCACTTCAGGATTGATGTAAATGTTGGTGATAAAACTATGGGTTTGAAACAATAGCTAGCTTATACCTGACTCTTGTCTGACATGTCACTTGTTCCTGCGTTGCGCTCAATGTTGATGTTGATCTCGAGCCCCCCCTCACCGGAAGCTTGCTGCAGGGGCATCAGGACAGCCAGGATGACAAGCACCGCTTTCACATCCATGGTCAGCTCTGTCAGTGTACAGTGATCTGAAAACAACTGACAGTGTCCCAACTACATGTAGCACTGCTGAATCACAAGGGGATGGCGCACTGTCTTTATACAGTGTAGTTTTATACCAGCCTTGTTGATGTTACCAATGCAGAGCCAACAGTGAAATCTAAACACTTTAAAGTAAAACTATATCTGAAACTCAAGACCACTGGCATTGTCAAACAGTTTGAAGGTCTCCGTAGAGGGCAAGGAAATGAAGAAGGCCATCGCTCAAGTTCAGCCTGAGTTTTATTAAGCATTAGAAACTCAATACCGCTGGTTTTGCATGTACATCTTTTAAGTACGTAATGTAGATACAGTTTGATTGTTCGCTAAGCAATCACCATCTATCCAAGATGACATTGATAGCCTAGCTCGGTGGACTGAAGATAACTACATGACCCTCAATCCCTCAAAGTTCAAGGTCATTTTCTTCTGCTTTATGCGCCACCTACCACCACCACCTGAGATTACAATTGTCCTGCACACCTAGAAGCGGTCGACGCTGCACGAATCCTGGGCGTTATCTCACAGAACAACTTAAAGTGGTCAAAACATGTCACCATGATTGTTAGCAGGAGCAGTAGTATATGTAGACTGTACAAAGTTGAGATGTTGATGAAGGTTACAATGTAGAATCTACTGTACATGTAGGTAGAATATTGTTTTACAATCAATAACGAGATTTTTTTTCTCCCAGATATTATAACTCCTGGATAGAGCGGATAGAGCTGGACTCAGAAGATGACCCAGGCAGGTTCACCCCGTCATCAGACTTTACCCAGAGTCCTGCTGACCAGGGCAAGGTTCACAAACAGGCAAGTCAGACCCTGTATCTATACCTTAGCTAGCATGCCGGCAGAACGTACTACAAAAACCTGGATTTTCCATGGTTTTTGTCAAATGTTTGGTCAACGTGGCGTCGGGATTTTGCTCGTTGCAGATGATATCCTTTCCGACACAACATTTCAAAACAGATAGCAAAGGATGTCATTCTTAAATATGCAATTGCATGCAATCTTTGTAAAGAGACATTCTGCCAGAGTGCAATGCACGATACATTACGGGTTTCGCACAGGTGCAGTACATGTAAATTCTGCCCAGATGCTCCCTCAGCTAAGGCTACATTAATCAAAACGCAAACTGCACCAGACGAACACATCTAACTGCCAACAGTTTGCGAATTCTGATTGAATAGTTGTTCTTTTCAAAGGAAGGTAAACTTAGCTATCGTAAGATTTAGAACTGTGGTTTACTTTCAAATGGAAAGTTTTTGTTTTTGGTGGTTTTGTCTGTTTGTTCCTTTATGTCTCGATAATCATTTAAAAACACAGTAGTAGAGGCATGGAATCTACATTTGTTTGTATATTCTAGATGATTTCTTTTCTGACGTTTGATTGATTGATCGATTGACCCGGCAGGACATGTTCTTGAAGAACCACATGAGCCTGTCAGATGACATAGAGAAGCTGGCCCCACAGATCCCGGTAGACTCCGTAGAGTGGAGCACGTCTGTAGACAGGACCAGCAGCAGGAGGATGGAGGATAGCGAGGAGGACAGCAGCTCCAGTGATGAGGAGGATGTGTTCGGAACATCTTTTCTGTGAGTTGAGTTGATGCCTGACTTTAGTTGTATTTAGGTCACGGGTTCAATTCCTGGCATTCCTGGTTAGATGTTGTGTCTTTGGGTAGAATGATCATGACTTCCCTCACTCCACCCAGGTGTAAAATGGGAACCTGTTGAGGAGGTACAAGGTGGCAGAAGTGAAAGAATGGGCTCTGCCTTCAAATACCCAATTTGAATCCCCTGATAATTATTTTGTGTGTCTGTATCAGCAGTCAAACAGTGCTCCACGTCTCTGCAAACGTGATGTATATATTTTCTTGAGCTAATGTTGAGAGTATGGAAAGTTTCTCCTGTAACAGTTGTAGTGTAGCCACCTACTGGTTAAGTGGAGTACTGCATAGGAACTCAGTACTCAGGAACACTGATTGTGTAACTTCGTAGCCTAGTCTTTTTTGAAAAATGAAAGGAAGCAGGATATAAGAACTAAATGAAACAAACTGTGATGCAGCTAAAATAAATTGTGTACATTTATCCCTGTTCATAGTCTGACGATTTCGGTAAGAACCATATCAGATGTTTGCTCAATTGCAAAGGAATGTCTTTTGCCAGAGGTCTTCACATCACCAGATCTACTTGATTGACAGTTTTGTTGTTAGCTTCTTCCTGCCAGCTGGTTGTCCATCCTACCCTTTCTCCCAACCTTGTGCCTGAGGCAGAGCTGCCCTTTAACGAGGTTACAGTTTCCTGGTTACTGATTGGTTACCAGGGGAGGGCTGACAGCAGGTCAGCAGGGTCAGTGTGCAGGTGTGCTCTGTGACCTTGGGTATAATCACTCTCAGCATGTGCCTATTCTCTCCTCAGTGTCTCCTAACAAGAACTCTGTTAAACTTTGTTAATTAAGTTTACAGAAAGGAAAACCAACAAGGTTTTCATTAATTTTACTTCCTTTAGTACAAAATGTATTCTATGGAGTACTGCCAAACCTATTATTACAGTGAGAATATAATTACAGCCCAGTAACATACCCTACAATTACTGTCAAGTGTTCCAATTATCATTACTGTAAACACCTTATCATCAGCATGTCAACACAAACAAAAGACAGGATCCTGCTCTGGGTTCTAGAAGAAATATTTGTCTGAAATATATGTCTGAAATATTTAAACTCTGTATCTTGTTTTCTTTATATCATGAACACAACAAGTCGTTCGGTGTGATATAGCTAGCTGTTGCCGCGCTGCGTGCCTGCGAAGCTGGTGTGTTAGGCCATGTTGTACACTTCATGTGTATCAGATGTTTTGCACCTTGTTTATTACAGAAAGCTGCAACAGGTGTCATGTGTAATTAATTTTTTATCTTTGAACTCTCCAAGCAGAGGCTTAAGGCATTCGGCTTTGACAGGTTTTGGAGAATTTTTCTCAAACTTGTGATGTTACTGTCATGCTTGATTTTTGTTGAAACTTTGTGCAGAATCATGAATTTAAGTTGAGTGAATTCCTCTAAAAATAGCCTCAACTTCTTGAAGAGGTTCATCAGTCACATATAAGTCACAGTTAGTAGAATATTCTTCAATCTTTGCTTTGGATTTTAAGAAGTATGGTTATTGAAATCTTGATTCCTTGATCAGAACAGTAGTCATATAGGAGGCTTAACCAAATTGCTACATTCCCAGTTCCATTTCTAGAGGATATAGTATTGCAGTCCTGTATGAGGCCACCCGTGTGTACTAGTGTATGACATCAGTTTTTTCCCAGCCTGCCTCAGTGCTCAGACCACACATTCAGAAACAGGACCCACCACACTCCCCTAGCCAGGCCACAGGGCCTCTGTAACAACCTACCACAGCGGCCCGGCCTAGCTCAGGGCCCTGCCTGGACCTACAGCATTGACTAGCAGGTTGGCCGACCACCCAGCATGTTACAATTTGGCTTGTCCCCTACAGGACATATCATTACCCATGCACCAACCAAAACAAAACTGTATCCTCTCGACATTGATTAGAAAGTCATTGATGAGGGCCTGCATGGGGGTGGGGGGGTTGTAGAGATTATGAATCACACAAAATTCTCAGAGCTGATCATTTTACGAAAAATCAGTACAGGTTACGGCTAATGTGCTGATTACGAATTCCAGTGATTTAGGGTGGCTGCATACGGATTATGAAGACTAAAAAGGTCTGATTACACCTTACGAAAAAGGGCATGCAGGCCCTCATTGATCTGTTGTTTTCTTCATGTTTCTCTCATTTCTTCTTTACAAGACTTCTTACATTACGTTAATGGAAGCCTTAGGTTGATACAAGGCCTGGGTACATGTAGAAGTTCCTTATCAGAGCTCTAGGATTGTTTTATAGTTTGTTTTACCTAACCTACCAGGCTGTCAGTATATATCTGTCCTTGTAATCACAATGTATCTGGTTCTGGCCTCTTTAGATCTTCTGATCCGGATTGTTTACAAAGTAAGCCTGACGTCTGAGTGCTACAGTGCATTACATCCAGGCCTTTAGTGTTTCTTGACAGTGTCAGGTGGTTCCTTTGTCTGACTGAGTGTAATTGATCTGTGAAACAGGTGTTCCCTGCTGGGTCATAACAATGTCATGGAGCATGGGCACCTGTTTGGAGGCTCTGCATGTCTGTTTCTGTGAGACGTAGCGAGCCATTTTACTCACAGTGAATCGTAACCGCCTTCTTTACTTTACCGTTAAGCATTCAGTTTCATGACTGTTATGTGTTATTTTGTATCCTGATGAATTCATTGTTAAGCTTTATTGAAAAATTCTTCCTAATAATTGGCGTAGTTGAATGCCAGATTTCCCAGGAATCATGATCATAATGGAGCGTCGAAGGTCCACAGAATAAGCCAATTTTGCGAGACACTCCATGGAACAAAAGAACAATCCAAAGAAGTTGCTTAGCTTCCAAAGTCTTACACAAGAACAACTTAATTTACCGTTAAGAGTTGCTGGCCTGCCTGAATTTACCATGAAGCATTATCATCCCTTCTACCTGTTTCAAAATTTATGTGTAATGCCAGGTTTCCCCCATGCAGACCCTCCTGTGGGCAGGGTGTGCAATTTAACATACCGTCTTGGGGTGCAAATGGTGGCAGATTGATGTCAGCCATACTTTGTGTTTCCAGTAGGCATTTGTAAAGTAATATGTTTACCTTTTGAAGTTTCTCTGGCATTGCAAGCATGCCAGAAAGGGCTGTATCTGGCATAGGTTGTGGTTTGCTGTGGCCTTTATATCTGTAACAGGCAGCCTGCCAACAGTGGCGTGATAGCCTGGAGAGAAACTTCTTGTGTGGCTCCCCCAGCCTGTGTAGCTCTTCAAGAGGGTCTGCATGGGGGGATCCTAGTAACTTGAGTTGTTGTTTTGTAAGGCTTTAAGAAATGCTAGATTGGATTTTGTATTTGATGCAAAGGAGTGTGTGGTCAAAATAGTCTGCAGGTGCCTTGCTTGATTTTTGAGCAACCTAATAATAGTATGCAATATGAAGAATTTTTCAATAACAGTTAACAAGTGAATTTGGGATAACAAATAAAGCATTATTTTGAAATCAAAGTGACAAATCACACTTCACCAAGAATTTTCTGACAACGCTCCAACATTTAGATTAAAGCTTCTGGCTTTGAATTAATGAAAATGGCTCAGTATACCTCACTAGAAAGGCAGTCAGCTTGGTTCTTTCCACGCTTGAAACCAACAGCTGATACTGCATCCAATCACCACGGTGATGGATTGTTCCATTCCACACATAGGGATGTCAAAACATGAGTCTCAGGGTGAATCTCATTTTAAAGTAACTCAGGAATGTTATTGGAAATAGGTTGTCTCCAATGCAGGCCTGGTTTGGCAACATAAAATAGAAAGAAAAAAATGCCATACTGTACATACCGGTAATTTTTTCTTAGTTTTTATTGTCTACCTAGTTTGTGTTGGAAGTTTTGACTTTGTATTACTTAAGAGATATAATGTTAGAGATATAATATTTTGTTACACAGACCAGGCCCAGATACTGATGACTCGTCTAATGGAGTCACCAGGTGTTTGAGCACAACTTCAGGAACCCTGACTTTTTTATTACTTAATAATGATTGTACTATATTAAACTCTATTTTTTGTTACACAGACCAGACCCAGACTCTGATGACTCGTCAGATGGAGTGGTGTTTGAGCACAGCTTCAGGAACCCTGACTTTGTGGGAGTAGATGATGATGATGAGTCAGACCAGGAATCACAGGTAGGAAGTACATTAATTCATTTCTTCTTGCAGGGACTTAATTTTGGGATAGAAGAGAGAGAAAAAAGTTTTTGCTGTGTTTTAATTTCAGGAAGCTGACTGTACAACTTATCTGACTCCCATAACCTCCCATTACTTAATTTTGAAAATGGGAGGTATTGTATTTGGTGTGTTTGTTGCTGACTCTAACAGGAAGCTAGGTCAAAGGTCCCAGCGTACTGTAGGTTATCAAAGGTTATCTCATTTCCTGTCTTTAATTTCCTGCTACATGCATGTCTGTTACTCTATAGGGACCAATGGGGAAATAGTATTGTATATTACTTTTTTGAGAAAGAATAATTATTAGAGAGAAATACACAGAAAAATTCACAAAGCAACTACATGTACCTATTAATGGAAGTATTAATAGAAATGTTTCAGCAATTCTGTGCGTGTCCCTCAGTCCAAGTGATCATAATACCTAAATTGTACATGTAGGTTGATGGGCTTTACCAGAAAGTTGCAGTCCATACACATAGTACATTGTATCTGATTCTGTATAAGGGGCTGAACATGTATTTCTTAGAGTGACTATTTTTCCTGTGATCACTGTTGGTACTGTGTTAGATGTTCTCTGTACCATGCTCTGTTCACATGTTGTCTCTCCTGTGTTTCCCTTCCACCGTCTAGCTGTTTGAGCCTTCCTTTTCCACACTGTCACTGGTAGGTGTTGGAGGGGTTCTAACTTATAGGGTTGTCAAATTCAAAGCATCAGGAAAAATAGCATGCACCTTACAGCATTCAGCAGCAGCATGATATGAGTGTTTGCTATGATCGGAATTAAGTCATCAATGCAAAAGTTTTGTATACTACATATGATGTTGAAGTGTACAAAACTTCCATACAAATTATATAATAGTACACGTAAAAGCTTCAATAGCTGTTAAATCAGTGAAAACAGTTTCACCATTAAACAAATCTACATGTTATATATACTAAACAGGTGCGTGTAATACTGTTTCATGTGTGTACTTGTATCTTCTCATTTCTTTGGTGTCTTTCTTTCTCCACCTTCCATGTCATCCAATTCACTTACATTCACATACTTTGTACTTATCATTGGCAAAGGCAATATCTTACATGTTTTTTGCACAACAGTGGCATGCCATGAGTTATCATAACTCTAACCTTACTGTACAGTCAAATCTACCCAAGTTGACCACTCAGGAGACAGATAAAATTAGGTCTTTGTGGACAGATGGTCACTATAGACTAACCTCCAAGCAGATCCTACGGTGGCAAGGTCAAGCCTCCACGGTCGGACCATAGAATCTGCTTGGAGATTAGCATACATAAGATTCTTAATACCTGTGTGAATGAAAAAATTATCCAAGTGTTGTCACTTGTACAGCTTTGACTGTGCTGTTATATTTCAAAGCTCTTTGGAAACATAATCGTAATGATAATAGCTGAGTAACATTAATTTATGTAATCTGGTAGGCTGTGAAGAGCAGCCACAAGAAGAAGAAGAAGAAAACAGAACAGAACCTGGATGAGGAGGATGAGGATGTGGATACAGCTCAACAACAGCCATGCTTCAAGTCTATCCTGTACATGCAGGTGAAATCACAGTTAGATTTCATCGATGTAGAGATTTTTAGGCGTAGAAGTTGTCTCATAAAAAACAGAGCAGAATATATATAAATGATGTTATGTCTTGGCCTGAACATAGAAAGTACTAACAATACATACATGTACTTAAGCTTGCATTCAATTTGATATACCGTGCTTCTATTAAGGGTTCCTTTCTACTGGTACAATACATGAAGCTCAATCGGTAGAGTGCTCACTTTGTAACCGGGAAGTTCAAACCCAGGCGAGAGTCATATCAAAGACTTTAAAAATGGTACATACTGCTCTCTCTGCTTAACATTCAGCATCTATAAGAAAGAGTATGGTAAGATCAACACACAACACTACCCGCAGACTAGCCCACTGTAGTGCTTGCACAACTGTGTGACCCATGGCCAAGGGCTACAGAAATGGAGATGAGCGCCAACCCTATATATGCTCTGCACAGAGTGGAACAGGACCTTTTTTCTTTGCTACAATTATTATAGCAACATGTAAGACAAACTTTCTTCTGGTACCTGTTTCCAGATGGAGTACTGTGATAAGAGTACCCTGAGGAACATCATTGATGCAGGGCTGTACCAGGATGAGAAGAGAGTGTGGAGACTGTTCAGGGAGACCCTGGAAGGGCTGGCTCACATACATGAACAGGTACACAGAACTGCTTCAAAATACTCAACACCTGTGTTGAATCTATAACTAAGGTATGGTCTATGTTGAATCTGTGACTACTGGACCTTAATAAGATGGTAAATGCACAATATGGAGTGTGAGCTCCTTGTACCTTCTAACCAGTAGCCTGGTAATCTACATGTACATGTAAATGTACATGTACATGTTAAACGATCCTCTGATACCTAGTGATAGTTGCATACATACATGTACATGAAAAACATAAATTTTAGATATTTTAAAAACTTATTGGTAACATAGCAGATGACTAGTGCCAAAGAGAATATAGTCTACACTCTACATCTGGGCAGTTTCATTTTATACATGATGTAATATAATTAATTGTATTTTGTAGCAGAGATAACACTCTTTAATTTCAAACTTTTGTCATACAAACAAGTTTGTCTATTACTAACTTTGCTTAACATAATTATTATGTAATCTATCTGCCATCTAACCTATGAATTGTCTGACCCCCTTCCCCACCAGGGCATGATCCACAGAGACTTGAAGCCAGTCAATATTTTCTTAGACTCCAACGACCACGTGAAGATTGGAGACTTTGGTCTGGCCACTTCTCACACCTTTGGAAAAGTAATGGTTTCTGTAACCCAGATAAACTGTTCAATAGACAATGAAAAAAAAGTCACATAAATGACTTGTAAGTGATGATGGCTATTTTGTGTTTTATTACATTGATTAACAATTTTTCCTAGTCGAAGTAGACTGTCATAGGATTGAAGAAAAAAATTGTTTGTTTCAGGGAAACCAAATTTTAGAGACGCCCCTCCAGGCCCTTCATGACATCACAGGATCATCTTCACTGTCAGGTGATTTGGGAAGTAAGTACCTTTGATGACTTCTTTCATAGCCAACTGTTGCCTTTAGGCAAGAAAAAGAGCCTGACTTATGTGATTTGTTCCCTTTTCTACATGTACATGTATACATGATTTTGAGAAATACATCATTTGCTAGAAAAAGAATTATACTTATTTAAAGTGAGGTTTGTCACATCAGCAGAGCATACTACACCTTCGTGATACCAGGATTTTTCACGGTTTTCGTTGGATGTTTGGTCAACATTGCATCAGAGTTTTGCCTATTGCAATTTTGCTATTTTTTCCAACACAACATTTGAAAACTATGGATGGGATGTCATCCTTTAAATATATGAATACAGTCTCAGAAGAGACATTATAAGTATACGAAGTGCAAAGCACTATACAATACAGATTTCATGCAGGCACAGTACAATGTATGTTCTGCCAACATGCTGGCTACATTTGAACCTGTTGTGTTTTTACAGGTGGTGGTTTGACAGGAAAGGTTGGAACTGCCCTGTACATCAGTCCTGAACTCTGTCTACCATCACCCAAGATAACATACAATCAGGTATGCATAATAATTACACCGATATATCAGGCATTTAGTTCACACAACAATTCACACAGGATTTTTTAAAAGACCAACTTATATATTGGCAAACTATTAAGGGTACATGTATATTGTCCTTATCAATGCAAGGAGGTTTAAAAAGGCCTTGATCTATGTGAATACTTTATTGCCAATAAAAATACAAATGTACATAGTCAAGTTAATCAACAGAAGCATGACCAATATGATCACCATTAACTAGTCATTAACGCCCTTTACAATGTAAAAGCAAAAGACACTATATTCAGCAGAATGTTGTTGTTGCCTGTACATTTTGTATTACAAACATGTATATTGTTTTGTATTAGACATTTTAGTCATATATATGATCATAAACTCCAACAAAAAAGGTGATTTTTTCATTGTCAATGGGACAGCAGTAGTGTGTAAACTAAATTTAATGCTTGAATTCTAGGATTCTGCAAGGATTTAGTATTTACATGTACATGTAGTATTTAAAATGGAACCATTTTTTTGTCCTATAATGTTTCTATTGCCAGTCACCACTTATAATTTACTCCCCGTTCCCTACAGAAAGTGGACATGTACAGTCTTGGCATCATTTTCTTTGAGATGTGCTACCAGCCTCTGACTACTGGTATGGAGAGGGTGAAGATCATCGGTAACCTGAGAATGGTAGGACTTTGTCTTAACATTCTCTCTGCTACCTACATGTACAATGACGTACCCCATAACCAATAGATAATTGGTTGCGAAATGGCTACTTTAGTGTGCTAAAAGTTGTTGCTAACTAAGGCAAGGAACTGAGGGCAAGTTATAGTAAAAAATAGGTTCCCAAGTATGAATCATTAAATGATTTATTACTAAATGTACAGTTATTGTACCATCTTTACACATTGCTGTTTTATCGAAAGTGCATCTCTTTTGCTTTTGTCATCACAGGAATCTGTACAATTCCCAGAGGATTTTGATGAAGTGCAAATGCCTGGGCAGGTCAGTTTTATCTTGTATATATCTTGTATTAACCTTACTTGTAATTCACATTCAATAGAAATTTACAAAAAATGTACATTAATCAAGAGGTGTGTACTACATGAGAGATAATGTGACAAAATTAATATTATTGTATCATAGCAAATGTATTCCAAAGCCTTCCAAACCAAGAGGTCCTGGGTTCGAGTCCTAGCATGCCACTGATCTTGTGCCCTTGGGAAAGGCACTTAAGACAACTTTGCCCACTTAACTCAAGTGGAAATGAGTATTGTCTGACTGTATTTGTTTCTTTGTGTGGGATACAACACCAGCAACAGCTGCCTTTTTCTCACGTGTATTGCACTGTTGCAATTTCAATAAATCAAAAATTAATCAAATCAAATCAAAGCCTTACTCCTCCCTTCCCTCCCAGCACCACATCACACGCTGGCTGTTGGACCATGATCCGGGGAAGAGACCGACCGCCAGCGAGCTGCTGCAGAGTGACTACCTGCCCCCGCCCCAGATGGAGGACTCCCAGCTAGGAGAGGTGCTGAGGCACACCCTGTCTAACACACAGTCACTCCCCTACAGGAAACTCATGTCTGAACTCTTCAGTCAGCCTGTCACTGCCATAGCTGACTACACATTTGACATGGACATATACAAGGTATGTATTTTTCCTTCTCTATTTGCGTCATCGCGTCATCGCTTCGTAATCGCTGCGTTAGCGTTACGTGATCGCCGCGTTAGCGTTACCTCGTGATCGCGTCACCCGTTAATTCTAACGCAAGCTGTACTGTATAGCTGTTGTACAATCATATGTATATCCAGAACTACAAAATGTATGCTTAAACCAAAACCATGCTTTATCCAGAATCATGCATTATCCAGAACTGTACTTAATCCAGAACCATGCTTTATCCAGAACCATACTTTATACAGAACCATGCTTTTAACCGAACCATGCTTAATCCAGAACCATGATTTGTCCAGAACCATGCTTGATCCAGAACCTTGCTTGATCCAGAACCATATCCAAAACAATGCTTTCTCAGTCTGTAACAATGCGTCTGTACTTCCTTGCAGGGCCAGTTCTCCACATCTTCTGTTCTAGTCCAACGTATGGTTGCAGATAAGATATCCTCCATATTCCAGAGACACGGTCAGTGCTTCAATAAGATTCTTTTTTCAAGTCATTTATAATTGTACATTTCATAACACATTAAAACACCTTTACACAATGATACAGGGGCCATTCCCACTGGCTTGTGCATAAAACTTTGGCAGAATGTTTTGTTGAGGGTTGTAATTGAATATTTGCATATAAATTATTTAAGGATGACATTCAGTCTATAGTTTTCAAAATGTTGTGTTGGAAAAGATATTGTCTGCAACAGACAAAATTCTGCTTCAACGTTGACCAAACATCTAAAGAAAACCGTAAAAAAATCCAGCTTTTGCACAGGCACATTACATGTACATGTATGTTCTGCCGACATGCTTAATAAACTTATAAGAAACTTGTATCTTGATTTGCCAGGAGCTGCGAAGGTGCACACTGCCCTGCTGATGCCGAAGAGTAAACTGTACGAGCAGAGTGACATGTGTGCCACCATGATGGACCCTGGAGGATGTCTGCTTGGACTGCCTTTTGATCTGAGGGTATGGACAGACACTTGGACTATGGGCTTTGAGATTAAGTTTTGGATTCAAGTTTTGGTTATACTGGATCATGCATATATGTATGAGTCTGTAAATTTTTGAATATTTGGCAATGCTTAAAAAGAAATTCAAAGTTCAATTACATCAATCATATATAGTATTTTGTGTATGAATTGACTTGAAACCCGAGATCTTTAAATGAGTGACCACGATAACACATTTCTAGCATCCTGGTTGAAGTCTCTGTCCACAGACTGAGATTCTGATCAGTATCTGTACTGCAGAATTAGCAATCTTTACCCTGACATACATATTAATAATATGATACTCTTCTTTCAGGTACCATTTGCAAGATTTCTAGCAAGAAACAATGTTACAAGTTTGAAAAGGTGGGAAAAGAGTCTGAATACATTGTTACAGTACTCAGTGCCTTTCATAATTTGATTGAATTTTCTTCAGATATTTTTCTGTAACATATTATACAATCATTACAAATGTATGTCAGTGCCTTTCATAATTTGATTGAATTTTCTTCAGATATTTTTCTGTAACATATTATACAATCATTACAAATGTATGTCATGTACATTTTGTACATTTTAAAATTTTTTTCTTCAGATATTTTTCTGTATCATATTATACAATCATTACAAATGTATGTCATGTACATTTTGTACATTTTAAAATTTTTCTTCAGATATTTTTCTGTATGATATTATACAATCATTACAAATGTATGTCATGTACATTTTGTACATTTTAAAATTTCAGGCTGCTGAGGAGCACACCACCAGGTTGAATGATGTGTCCTGTTTTGTCTATCAGATATTCTTTAGGTAGAGTCTACAGAGGGAAGAAACTGCCAGGCAGCCATCCCAAGGAACTATGGGAGTTTGCCTTTGACATTGTGACTCCTTCAGGAAATAGGTCGGCCATTTTGTTTTGTTTCTCTCCAAAAATCGAGATACTTCCCTGATAAAAATATGGTAATACTGTTTACAGTTAGTAATTCCTTTAATTTATTCACTTTTTTGTGTATCACATCTATACCATGAACTTACTATGATTAACATTTTACATATTAGTAAATTGTTGCTTTTTTTTGGTGAAAATATGAAATAATGGTTGTTGTTTGTTTCTGAAAGTTGGTTATCTTTGTTCACGATCTGTAGCCAGATACCAGATGCAGAGGTCCTCCATGTGGTCAGTGAGGTCATCAACGAGTTTCCACCGCTCCAGGTAAGGTTTTTGTCTTCTGATGTTTCTCCTGGACCTAGACATCTTCCTATATCAGGATTTATTTTTTCTTTTCTTAAAGATGTGTAATGAAAAACTTAAAGTAGTTCCATAGCCTTTTTATAAGCTGTAGTGGCACTGTGTCTAGGACGTGGTACTCAAAGGCAGAGCCCATCCCTCTCCTTCCACCACCTTTTACCTCCCCAACAGAAGTCAGGTACAATGTACCCATTTTACACCTGGGTGGAGTGAGGTACATGTAAGTTGTGTTAAGTGCCTTTCCCAAGGACACAACGTCTTGTCAAGAATGCCAGAAATCAACCTCTCTGTCTCATGTCCACTAGCTTATCACTTGTCCATTTGATCATGACACCACCAGAGATTTGTAACTGAACCTCAATTTATCACTCTAATGCTTCAAGGACTATGTATATGTTGTCAACAACAATGTAACAATGCTATTATGATCATCCGCAGGAGAGGAACTACGTGATCCGACTGAACCACACGTCCCTGCTGACTGCCATCCTCACACACTGTGGAGTCCCAGAGGACGTTCACATGGAGGTCTACTCCATTCTCAGGGAAGCAAAGGTGACACACATACTTTAAACCCATGCTACAGTGTTAGTTGTTGTCAGTTTCCTTATGGTATGTACATTGTACCATGGAAAGTTGAAGTGATTCCAAATCTAGTCTTCTATATCAGATTCTACAATGTATACATGTATGGGTAGAATCTGATTTATTTGACGTTGATATTATTGAACACCATTAACACCGTAAAAAAATTGTATGTTATAAAGCCCCTTCCTTACTTTGATTCATCAGCATAATTCTGTTCATATTTGTTTTCTGTACCAAACTAGGTGGAGAAGTTGAGAAAGTTGCAAGTGCAAACCAGACTTTGCAGTCTGTCCTTGTCTGACCAAACTGTAAGTACTGATAGAATAGAACTGCCTTTTCTTGCTGTTTTAGAACTATATTTACCTGAAGCACATTGTTTCATGAATTTCTCAGTATGGCATTTCATTGTTAATATCCTTAGTAATCATCACCCATTGGAATGTGTATTCCTAAATGTTGCTTTTCATAAAGTTGCCATGAAGTTAAGTGTGCCTCCTATCAACTTAAGTTGGTAATGCAAGAGCATGTTGCTGAACAATGTGACTGTGGAGCGTTTACTAACTCTGCCTTATGACTGACTGCAATAAGATGATCAGAAACAATCTTTAACTTTTGATTGATTTTATTTTGTAGTATTTTTATATGCACATGCATATAAAATACAAAACAATACAGAAAGTAAATACAATAATTGGATGAAACAGAATATAGAATAATTAACCTAAACAGAATGGATGTGCTGGAGGAGGAAGAAGCCTTAGGACTTATTCTTGTTCTCCAAAACAATTAAAAGCATAATAAAGATAATAACAATAACAATTTTAGATGCTTATTGTAGCTTTCTTGTTACTCCTACACCCCAGGTAGAGTGTTTATTCAGATATGTGGAGCAGGAAGGACCTGTTAATAAAATATCCAGTCTCCTCAAATCTCTCACAAAGAACAAGGGCCAGGTAAGATAACTCACAGGTTAACACGAATTCATTAATTCTTTGCCTGTTTTCTTTTCATTCACATTATGTATCTAGTATGTACTATATTACATGTTTGATAATGAAAAGTTTATACCAGGTAATGTTATATTGAGGTATATTTTTGAGATCAAGTCTAACTCTACTTGGATCTCTCATTCATCTGGTAAATGTATCACAACCATGAAATTTAAAAAAAAGTTGTACTCAACAAAGCTGGCCTTGTGGCCCCCTCAAAAATTTGTGTAACATTAAAACATGTTGTTGCACTACTATGCAGGTGGGTGCCTTGGCTAAGCAAGGTCTTCATGAGCTACAGACCATCATATCACATGCCGAGACACTGGAGGTCAAGCAACAGGTAATACTATAACAGATGTACTGATACATTTGTAGATGTATTCAACAGTTTAATGTATACAATTGGTATTAGGTAAAGGACAGTTAACAAATAAGGTAACAATTCAACAATAAAAAAAATAGAGCTCAGAAAAGAGGATACCATTTGTTGTAGAAGGGGATCTTCGATGTCTATAGAAATCTGTTTCAGGTTGCTATCTTCTTATGTGTTGGCATATACATGTATGAAATTTTGTATTCCAATGTTCATGCAATGTAGTTACAGTTAATAGTGTTATGATTACTGGGGCTCTGTGCTCCTGTATCACTTTAAAATACCTCAAAAGCAAAAAAAAAGTATTACACATCTGTGACAGGATCTCTCCTTGGTACTGAACTCACTATCACCAACTGTTACGTACTGGTACTAGTATCAGTGACAGGACCTCTCCTTGGTACTGAACTCACTATCACCAACTACTATATAACATACTGGTACTAGTATCAGTGCCAGGACCTCTCCTTGGTACTGAACTCACTATCACCAACTACTATTATAATATAACATACTGGTACTAGTATCAGTGACAGGACCTCTCCTTGGTACTGAACTCATTATCACCAACTGTTACGTACTGGTACTAGTATCAGTGACAGAACCTCTCCTTGGTACTGAACTCCAGGACTCCAGGAAGAATAGTGATGTACATATTATCACTAATGGGAGATTCCGAAATAAACAAACAAATAAACTCACTCTCACCAACTGTTACATATCTGTGACAGGACCTCTCCTTGGTACTGAACTCACTATCACCAACTATTCCATACAGTTACTAGTATCAGTAACTGGATCTCTCCTTGGTGCTGAACTGGCTATCGTTATTGATTATGTATGTCTTTTATTCTCTAGTTTAGGCTATTCTGTGTAACTATGAAAAAAAAGAGTACAACATATTTTAATACTTAAAAGTCAACTTGATTTTGAATCCTGAATAATGAACACCTTCTGACCTGTGTATGCCTGTACAGATGATAGTATCCCTGGGTCTTGTGTACAACGTGCACCACTTCTGTGGACTGGTGTTCCAGTTCATGGCAGAGACAGCCAGCTCCAAGACCAAGAAGAGGGTCGGGATGGACGTGTTAGCTGCAGGGGGCCGGTACGATAAACTGGTAAGACCCCTTCACAGTTCATCCAAATCAGCAGGAGTCAAGTAAGAACCAGGTGGAATGAAGTATTGGCAAAATTGTGCCATGTTCTGAAAACCCTAGTCATATTCCATTGACACTTAAAGTAGAGGGAGCTGGACTTCTGACAAAATGTGTGTACGCATGAAAATTTATCGTACTCTTGGCCAGTGTTATAGCAAGCATCCATCTTTCCATCATTTGACAGAATTTTTACAGTCATGACGGACAAACATTTTGCCCAATCTGCTATCTTTGACCGACAAAAATCAATGTCTATTAAAGATATGAAAAGCTTATTCTACAGGCAAAATTTCTTACTAAAATACAGGAAATAACGTTTCAGCTTTCAACTTTGATGTTTTGCCCACAATGCCTTGCATGCGCATTGTAAAACCCTGAACCAGCTTATTTTGGGCACATGATGGTGGTTACCAGTAAAACATATTCCTGTGTGTTTAGATCTCCCAGTTCAAGCGGCCGTCCATGACCAGTGTACCAGGCCCAGCTGCAGTGGGTGTCAGCATCGCTTTTGAGAAGGTGGTGTCAGCAGTCTCAGCATCTGAAAGTGTATGTATTCAACACTTTCACATCAAATTCATTGTATTTTTTTAACTTGTTTTTGCTTTTAGTAGCTTTTGTAAATGCTGTAAATCTTTCATGATCCCCATTTTCCAGTTATATATGATGTTTAGTTAACGTCTTTTAGACAGTCATCAAGCAAGCAAGCATGCAGTCTTTATTCAAACAACTCATAGGCAAAAGTCTGAATTGTGTTGTTCTTACTAGTTTGAATAAAGCTTTACAAACATTTCCACGTGTAAGAGATAACATTGGGTCTAAAGTCAATACCAGTAAAACATATTCAATTACATTTTAAACATATCACTTTTAAAATTGATAGTGAGTGTGTGACCTGAGTGTTATTTAATTAACATTTCACTGTATCATAAAGGGAGATTAGAATTTTTCTGATATGAGGTACATGTATCATTGACATGACTAATTAGTCATTCTTTGTACAAGGTACTGTGGACGTACCATCAAATCTCATTAATCCCCCCCCCCTCCCCAGTGCCAGGTGCCCAGTACCTGTGACATCCTGGTGTGTACTATCGGCAGGAGTTCCCTGCTGAAGGAGAGGATGAGGGTGGTGAGAGATCTGTGGGCAGCAGGACTCAGGGCAGAGATCCTCTACGACTCCATGCAGGTCTGACTGAACACTCACTAAGCCAGTGGGATAAACTTGATGCCCCTTAACCCTTGTCCTGCTGTGCGCAACATATGTTGCGCGGCACATTCAGTACCATCTATATAACACCCTGCATAGGTACGATTTGGGGGTATTTCTCGTGCAACGGATTACACTGCAGCGAAACGCAACGAATGCGGAAGTAACTATGCCACTGCAGGGCAAAAAAAATTAGTTTTTTAAAATCTAATTAAGACATGAAAATATTGAAAAAATATTGTGTCAGGAATGCCAGCAGGACAAGGGTTAACAAAGAAGGGCATTCTAGCATTTCCTGGCGAAGGTACATGTAATAACATCTGAGTGTATGAATCCAGCAGCAAAGAGAGAAAGAAGGAAGAGGAGTCCTCCTCAGTGTCGGAGTCGTCCAGTGGGTCCGAGTCGTCCTCCTCCAGTGAGAGTGAGGAAGAGGGGTCCATCAGCGGGT
>NW_017804243.1:1798088-1812237 GCF_001625305.1 Branchiostoma belcheri | reverse complement strand
ACCCTTGTCCTGCTGTGCGCAACATATGTTGCGCGGCACATTCAGTACCATCTATATAACACCCTGCATAGGTACGATTTGGGGGTATTTCTCGTGCAACGGATTACACTGCAGCGAAACGCAACGAATGCGGAAGTAACTATGCCACTGCAGGGCAAAAAAAATTAGTTTTTTAAAATCTAATTAAGACATGAAAATATTGAAAAATATTGTGTCAGGAATGCCAGCAGGACAAGGGTTAAGATTGCTAGATATAGCTGGAGCTGATTGAAGGTCTTACTGTAATCCTGTGTACCATAAATTCCTTAATCCTGTGGTATAGAACCAGATCAATATGTACATGTAGCATGAGCAGTGTTCTACAATCATTTAACATTCTGTTCCACAATCATGTAACATTCTACAAAAAAGTAGTTACATGTATACTAAGTCATGGAATTTAGATGTAGAGTCTTGTGGATATCAAAGTGTAAAAATCAACATTATGTGTTTGATGTCACTTTGTTCTCAATGTTCTCAATCTCTGTCTAAGATCACTGTGACACAGAAAACAGTTACTGTACATGTATTTGTTACAAATCCTTACCTGAAGATAAATAATAGAATACAACACAGTGCATTCTACTGTATCATTAGAAAGGTTATTACACATGCCGGAACAGCTGTATGAAATGTTATCTTGGCCTAGGTATGATATTAATCACACAATATCAATGATTGAATCAGTATGGATCATCAAAGCTTCACATAAATGTTAGTTTTTGTTCCTGTCTCCTGCCCAGTCTCCAGAGGAAATCCAGGACCACTGTAAACAGGCAGGCATCCTGCACATGGTCATCCTCAACATCAAGGACCATGAGAGTGACATGGTCAGGGTGAGTCTGACACCTGCTCTGTCTGATCATGACTACCAGTCACTATATAGTAACCGTAGTATTTGTCTGGCTCAGTGTCTTTTAGAATTTCTAGTACTTAGCTCAGACTTATCATTATACAATACATGTAGCTAGCAGCCTGTGAAGATGAGAATTCAATGAGGATTTAAGAAAATAATTAGATTTGCTATTACCAAGGAGGCTTAAACCTTGCTATTACAGAATCTGATTAGTAGTAAATGAGGTTATAAGGTAACAATAAATCAATGTCATACATCTCTTATCTCTGTGAAATATGCAGGTGAGATCGTTTGACAAAGACAAGGTTGTGGAGAAGAAGGTATCAGTGTCTGACCTGGTGGACTGTCTGCAGCAGAAACTCCTGGCAGGAAAACAGTCAGTGTTACTTTGTCCTTCTTTGTGTTTCTCTTGGTTAGAACATTTCTTGGTTAGGATGGACAGAAGACAAGTTTTTCTATCACCATCTAAATGTAAATCACAAAGTATGTAATGTATACTTTAGGTATTACTGCAGCTTAAGGAATATTGCACTCATGTTTTGTTTTTTTTGCCTTTTATTGTTGGAAACTATAAAACCATTGGCAAATTGTATAACATAGTACAGTATGCTGAACAGTGTACAATCTTTTGTTTCTTTTCTTGTTTTTGTACCGTGTTAGAGAGTTGTCAGACACTGGGCAGAGCAACACAAGCAAGAGTGGCAGCACAGCAGGTATGTGGGTGTCAGCAGATTATGTACATGTACTGCGTCTGTGCAAAACGAAGTTTGGTTAACGTTGCATCAAAATTTGAGAACATTTGAAAACAACAGATAGGATGTCATCCTTAAGTATGGGACACTGTGTGAAACAATTAATACTGTGGACTGAAGTGCTATACCGTCACGTTACATTCAAGATTTCGTGCAGGTGCAGTACCTTCTGCCAATGTAGAACATAGTGAAGTGTTTCATCTTCATGTCACTGCATGTCTCTCCCTTCAGTTTCCTGTTCTATGTTTGTTTCTATGTCTGTTTACAACATTGAAATGTTTTTTACTAGGTGCTGATGAACCCAACACAAACAAGTTGAAGAGCGGACCACCCATCAATGTAACGTTTATTCCTCTGGACAAGCTGTCATCCAACAACAGGAGAAGATTTGAGGCTCAGGTAGGAAGACAGATGTGCCAGTAATAGTCTTCAGAACTAGAAACATCTTTAATGCTAGGTTTTTCTTGGATTTTAAAATACGATTCTGAAAAGGAAGATCAACTCACTGAAAACAATGAAAACATACTTTGAGGGGAACATCTGTACCTTGGCAATCAGTTTTAGGGCGTGAGCATACAGATACAAGTTTACCTCATAGCCAGAGGTCTCCTAGAAGTCTGAAATCTGATTTCATATTGTTTTAAATAATAAAAGTTCTCTTCTTCTGTCAGATACTGTCTCGACTACAGCCAGTGCTTCAGGGTACCATTGCACCTAAGACTGTAGTGGAGGTTGTTGCTGTAAGTACAAAAAAATGTATATACATGTATGTTACACAGTCAGGCAATTGTCCATTGTCGTAACATTCTTAATTCTGTTCTGTTAAGTGTCTTTAAGTTTGATTTTATGCAAATATAGCCCATTATGAAGTGCATTTCATTTTCTGCAAATCCTGGATAATGATAGTGAGTGTGAGTGACATGACATTATGTATAACCCCTTGCAGGTGGAGTTACAGTCCCAGCTGGTGAAGACAATTGCTGCAACACTTGAGGTAATACTATTGTACATGTACCTATACGTACTATCTGTTTTTTTCCTTCAGTCCCCTTTGTCTCCAGGACCCACAGGACCCGTCCTTCAGTTTGCTTGTGGGAAAGGGACAAATTTTTATCTTGATTTACTCAATACTCAGATGTAAAATTTTATTGTCTTGCCTGCTCTCACCCTCCCCCCAAAAGAAGCTAGGATCAGGATTTTTTTCTCTGGACAGTCAAAAACCCAGAAATACTTGTAATGACACCATTTTTCCTAGGCCTAACAACTCAATGTTGGACTGATTACTCCCTCATATATTGAAAGTGTATAATTTTTATATGTCGACCTGTTACAATGTTTATCATTTACTGGGGAATAATGTTCCACCATATGCATGTTTGAAATAATGATATCTGAGACTTTCTTGTACCTGCCTCCTTCTCCCCAGTTTGATGATGAGGATGTGTTTGAGGAGAGCATGCACACCCTGATGTCCAAACAGCCCAAACAGAAGAAGTACCTGTCTCGGATCTGTGAAACCATCCGAGAAGTCAAGATAGATGCTGAGTGAGTATATTGTCATATGTCATGTGTGCAGATTGGAACAACTTTTTGTCTGTCTTGCTTGGTAACTTTGATGCTACTTGTGATCAAACCAAAACAATTTTTTGAGTGACCTGGACATCGCAGGAAGAAAAAAAGTAAAAATGGCCATGGATGCCAGTTAAACAATATGTACCAACAGGTGGCAGGGTGCACAAAGTCATGGTCTTTTGGTTTGGGTTGTTGACTTAGAATATAATGAGTCAGGGCATAAGTCCCTCACAGGCCCCATTCATGTGCCCTTAACCTTATGACTTAACAGTGTATTTGACTCTGCTGAAAATGAGTACCTAGCTTCAGTTATCTCAAATGGGACATCATCTCAAATGGGAATTATATAAAGGTGGAAGTTCAGTGTCTGATGAGAAGAACCACACTTCGAAAATGTTATAATTATAAAGATCCCATAGCCATGACAGCACTTATCAAAAAGAGTAGGGGTCCTTGCTGGTGTGAGTGGTTCAAACCTTACAGTCCGGTCTTACTCAGCTTGTACTAACTGACAGTGTAGGAAACTGGCATGTTATGCATAAAGGCGATTGACTGGTTATGTGAAAGAAACAATCTATACTGTTTTTGTCCTCAGGGTTCCTGTCTCAGTGTTGTTCAGCTACAAAGATGACTACTACAGACTGCTGTTTTGAGGAGCCAGCTCTCTAATGCTGCTAGTGTGAGATAGAAACAACAACAGAAGGCTGCACTGTGCCACTATGAGATACAATGTATATTTAGATCAAACCTGCAAAGACGTTGAAAATGAGTTTAGCTGAAGACTTGTTCTTTACATTTTTTTACCCACTTACAGGTAGTCAAAAATGCACACTGTACATGTACACCTGAATGGTAGATTGATCAGAATGTTGATACATGCAAATGTACAAGTTAATAAATGGTGGATTTATCTTTTACATGTATGAGAGTCATTTCAGACGGTTTCATGTATACCCTTCAGCTACTTTTTCACGGTCTTCATGCAAGCACATAACTTATAAGTCAACGTATCATCAAATTCCAAGAGACATGTTGCATTTAGGTTTTACCTTGCTTTTTTATGACCTAGTTACCTTCGCCAAGAAGGTTATGTTTTCAGAGGCGTTCGTGTATGTGTGTGTGTGTGTGTGTGTGTGTGTGTGTGTGTGTGTGTGTGTGTGTCTGTCAACACGATAACTTGAGAAGGCTTAAATGGACTGACTTGATATTTGGTAGGTGGGTAGGTCTTGATGAGACCTCAAAATGATTAGATTTTGGGCCACCTGGCGGCTTGTCATGGTACTGCAGCAGAACTTCCGGTTTTGATATCTCATGATCCAGACATGCTAGGGTGACGAAATTTAGATGGTAGATAGCTCTTGTGCTGGGGATGAAGTGACATAAGTTTGAGCCCCCTAGTTGCTTGCTCTAGAACTGCAGGGGGTTTAAAGGACAAATGTTTAAAAGAGGATAACTCAAGAACCGATTGATGGATCATCGTGATTTTTGGTATGTAGGTAGCTTAAGTGATGCTTGACATAATTATATTACAGTTATGCAAATATTGATGTAATTTGCATAATTAATGAGGAAATTCTATAAATCAGCTGCATTCCATGATAGGAAGTTCAAGCTTGTAACATATGTTATTAAGAACGAGAGAAACACAGGCAAATATCGATTATGCAAATGAAGACTTAATTTGCATAATTAATGAGAAAATGTTATAATTGCATAGTGGTAACTGCCTGGAATTTCATACTTGGGGTGTTTGAAAGTTAAGTGAAGGTGAACATAATTAAACATAACTTATTCAAATAAGGACCACATTTGCATAATTTATGAGAAAATGGCATTCTTTGTTAAGATAAGACTGTCTTTTGGTGGAGAATATGATCAACAGACTGATATAATTCATGCAATTGAGGATCCTATTTGCATAATCAGGGTGATTAGTATATTTCTTATTCATAAAGGCTAACATCATTTGGCGAAGGTATGAGATCGTGGAACTCTAGTTTTGTAATGCTGTCAGTAGTACCTACCTCTCTATCCATGATGTGTACCATTCAATATATGGTTGACTCTTCTATGCATATCAGGAATTCAGTATACATCACTTTCAATGCTGATTAGGACACAAGTTTACCATAATACAACCATTGTAGCCCAGGGAGAAGTCATTATAAAAAACACAGATCTGTTGGTTTCTTCTTTGACAATCTGTACAACTTTTACTGTAAGGTTTATCTTTGCATAATAACTGTAGATCTGTGTACAATTTGTGTATTGATGAATATGGCGGGAGGAAACTTTTCTATGATCGTTCAAGATACAACAAGAAGTATAGTCCTATTACTGCTCATACTATTTTTAGAAATACATGTATCTGTCTTTTTAGTTAGTTATTCATTTGTTTTAGAAAAAATTTCAGACATATTCATCATTAAAAGAGACTTCACATAGAATGAAAGCACCTGGTAGGTCCTACTTTTCACTGCACGATGCAAGGAAATTCAGTTTAGTGTGTCTTCTCAGAACTACATGTGGATGTTTTTCAATTAAAAAGATTCATTTGTGTATTAGCCTGGAGTCCAGCTGATAGTTTTAGCTACATGTAGATAGATGTATGTCAAGTATTTTTTAAATTTGATGAATGTAAATAGCAAGTTTGTGCAAAGTATGAGAATGCTCTTGGGAAAGGCCTCATTCCATTCTGGAGTACTACATGAACTGATGATTCATATTTTACTGACAGTGGTTTAGCAGACAAGCTGCTTGTCTTTCCATGTGCCAATTTGTGATATAGTGATATATATCAAATACAATCATCATATCTATATTGTACCTGTGCTGTAACTGGTCATTCTTTATCACTGTATAAATTAGAGGTGTTACGACCAGAACTCACCATTATTATAAGCCCCTGACACACATAGCCGAATATGGCCTCCCAAACACTTCCAAACACTCCCCAACCATGGTGAAGAGTTAGGAAGTTTGTCACCACATTATGCACGCACTTACTCTTCTTTCCTAAAGTTTAACTCATTTTATGAGACAAACCATGGTGTAAAAGTTTGTGATTCGGTTGTATATACCATGCACGTTGAAAGGTGTTACATCATACACACACACACACACTCACACACACACACACACACACACACACAAACAAACACACACACACACTTACTTTGCTCCAGCTCCCGCTCGAACCAACGTTATGGTGCAGTCCTGTATTAAACTGCTAGAGGTCGCTTTTAATCCATGTACTTTGTTTACCATCGTACGGCTCGTTAATTGTTCATTTTCTAGCTTAGGAAATAAATGTGGCACAATAGGAGCTTTTGTTAATGTTTTGTTTAATCTTCTACCCGGGAAAAGTGCACAAGTGTTTGTTTTCCTGTGTATGGATGGTGTTCAGCACCAAGGACAGATATGTTTGCCTGCCTGTGTGTGGAAGGTCTTCATTCTACCGTGAAACGCAGTCCCCACGAAAAAACCGGTAACGTTAAATGTAAACGAAAAATTTAGTCTAATAAGAAAATCGGACAAAGTGTTGTATTTTATCGTGTGGTGGCATAAATATTATTCGTGAAATTGTTTGTCAATGAAAGGAATACTGAAGTTACCATGCAGCTGCATTTTCATCCATTCGTAAATAGATTACCGGTTCCACATTAATTTAATAGACACAGCTGTTTTCCACACCTGTGTAAAAGCACATTTGGCGTAGTCCATTCAAAATGGCGCTCTCGCACGACAGGAATATTCTAGGCTAAAATTTTTGTCAACTTTTCGGGTACTTTCTCGAGTTTTTGCCGGTGGAATGTTTTCTTATCTGTGCAGCAGAGCGTTGGGGAAGTTTTCGCTGTGGATTTGTGCCGTTCTGGTGACGATTTGAAGAGAAAATGCGGATTTCCTGACCTGGTGAATTTTGGACAACAAAATGGCGGGACAGTTGGAGTGGCGTGGTTTGGAGAGGACTTCACTTATTGCTGCAGGTAAACCAACAAACGTATTGGCCGACAATTTGATATTAACACCGAGCAGATTATTATTGGAATGAGCAGAGCACTTTGGACTAATGCCTCTAACCGTTTATAGCTTACAGGTACATATCCAATCTTTTGTCAAAAACTTCTCTGTTACATAGCGGATCATAATGACCCCCAGCGGGGGTCTTTACACTTCGTTGAAAATTGAAAAATCTCAAGATTTGTTCCAAAGATCTCAATATTTTATACGAAATCTTGAGATCTTTCATGACAATCTCAAGATCTTTCATAAAATCTTGAGATGAAAATGAAAAGGTCTCAAGATCTTTCCAAGATCTTTTCAAAGAATCTTGAGATTTTTCCATAGTATTTCGAGATGCTTTGAAAAATATCAAGATTGTTTAAATAATCTCAAGATTTATAAAGCAATCTTGAAAGAAATGTTGAAATTGCTGCCTTAACTTGATATGAATCATTACCAAAAGTACTCCGACTGCTTCTGTTGTTACATCAGGTATCAATTCAGACCGTTTGAGAGGGTTTTATATAAAAAAATTAACGGTAACCCTGCTATATTGGTTGAGCAATCTTCATATACACTCTCGTGGGATACAACTGATTTCTTTTGCCATGCACTCAATAGTTGGGTGTAATGATTTTTCCACAATTAATGGACCTTTTACATTACAGCAATGTGAAATTGTAGAGAAAGCTGAGTGTGTGAATACATGTACGTATGGGAAACTTCTTGACAGAATTGATGTTCTTATACGAGTGTTCATTTCTATCGCAGGTGTGTAACACTACAAATTTGTGAATGACAGCAAAAAAATTGTGATATTCTAGGACAGTCTTGAGCACAAAATTTAACTGTAAGATGTGTTACTACTTTGTGCTAGCGTCTGGCTTGTTCAGTACTAAGAATCATCATAATTTCTAAATCGGTAAGCGTTAAAAATTTTATTCAGAGAACTATCATACGGTGAAGACCATTGCCAGCAAATACAGCGGGGGCCTCACTATGTAGATTTAACAACACTTTTGATGCAATACAACTTGTCGGCACTCTCCTGCAAAAATGTTGGACATTTACAATGTAGTCCAGCTGTATCAGGCTTGAAAAACTCTGTAGAATCTGCATTTTTATGACTTTTGTGCAACCATGTTGCAGTTGAAATCTATTCAGTTATATCCTTAAGGCTGAAGGACAATCGATCAACAGATTTACCACCTACAGGTGATAGCACTTTTCTTGGGCAAACTAGTCAGAACAACAGCCCTTCCCTCAAGAGAATAACTCTTTCCATGACCCACGTCGTCTTTTTAATGATTGAAAATATCACTATTGCGTCAATTATAATGACTTCATGGTCAGTTTTCCTATACCGCATTTTTGTCCACGACGATAACACCATACACTTGTACGTCGTAGGTTTGAGAAAAACAGTTGCAATAGTTCTAATGTACAAAGCTGTGGTCACATGTCTCCGTGCATGTCACCGTGCGATTGGGTTAGGTGAGCATACATGGGACAACCGTAGGTACATGTACGCAGCAGGTGAATTGCACATAAAATTATGATTCGCCACTACAGATTTTGACAGACTTGTGGTGCTTTTAATTTTCTCTAATAGAAACATTGTTTGAAATCATACCCAACAGAACATGGTAGCAACCACGGAACAGCGAACCTGTAGTAGAGTTTTCCTCATGTCAGATCCAGTATCACACACACAGACGGTCCATACAGTAGTAACATGGCGATATACATTGGGTATATAACTCAACAATTGCTTTTTCTTGCTCTTTTAACAAGTTCCTTTAAAAATAATCCAGATTTATTTCAAAGATCTCAAGAATTATTGCTAAATCTCGAGATCTTTCAAGACAATCTTGATATTTTTCAATAGATCTGTAGATTTTTCTAAACAATCTGAAGATAGTTTGAAATATCTCAAGATTTATCAAGAAATCTTGTAAATCTCTTTCAATATCAATATTATTATCATCAAAGGTACTCAGACCAGGATTGTTGTTGCTTTGCGTATTAATTCAGACCAGTTAGGGGGATTTTGTCCTTTTGATGGGATACCCTGCTGTACTTGTTATACATACATTGTAAACCTACAGCTTTTGTACAACCCATCTTTGTGTCATTCCAAAACCTAAGATGACAGGCAGTGACCTCTTGAGGTGTGCATCGATCCCACTTTGTGATGAACTCGTAGTGAATCCCGACAGTATTCTATGAATACTATATTAAGTACTAGTACTGTTCGCCCCGTGATCGGGCAGTGCATTGTACTCAAGACAAACGTGCAGATAACAAGCATACTCTCCCAGGTCCCAATATCCAGGTCATTTCCAGGACACTGAAGATTTGTTTAGTATGAATAGAATGATTTTTATAATCACTGATCCATACGCAATGGTTGTTAAAACCGGGTACAGTCACATTTTCAGTAATTTGGGAATATCTCTCGGAAGTACATTAGATCTATACGTCATATCGGTATGATTATTATTTTAACAAATAATTCTCACAAGAACTAGGTAGTCTGCTCAAAAACACAATGTGGACAGATTGAAAAGAATGTTGGCGTGACGTCGACTCACTGTTAAGTACGGAGAGGGCCAATGTGTGACTTTCAGATACAGACTGTATCTACACATTTTGCCATTATAGGTTCAAGGTCGTGGGTGTGCAACAGGAAGATCACTCGAGGTCCTGTAGATTATAATAAGAATAAATGTCTTAGACCACTTTGGACCCGTATAGATAGCTAGGACCCAGCTAGTTTAGCTTTCCCACCCTCCAACCATTCCATAGCCCTAAATAGAGTTTTTTTTTTATAGATTGTTTCATAGGCCTAATGAATAGTTGGAAAACATCTTGGAAAAGTCTCCAGTCTCTGTGTCCATTTGAAGGGTAGGGCTTTGAAAGGGTAGCTGGTCTGGCTTAGTTTAGGGATGACTTGTTAATGGGTATTTGATGGGTTTTTAATTGGTTGGGAGGGGAAGTCATTTCCTCCACTCCATGCCTCCCACAAGATTTACCAACCATGACAAGGCTTGATCAAGCAACAGTGATAAAGCTTGACACAGTTACTATTTTGAAATGATTCTTTCTATCAAAATATGTAAGATAGAAAAAGTGCCTTTTATGTAAATCATACATGGTGGCGTTTTGTCAATACTGGGGAAGGTTACGGGGAACAACAGACTACAAACCGGACAGTTAGTGAGTGAGAGTTACAGTAGCCCCAATGTACAGGACACATCGGATCATACTGTAGAGTCCCATAATTATTATAATCACATTATTAAGTTGAGCAGATCTGTCTACTAGATGGGGGTACAGTACACAAATTTCACTCCAACTCTAACTTTTAAAGACTAATCTACTGTCATTTGTAACATTAGTAACAACAGCTTTCATGCATGAAATCAAGATTCCTTCAAAATATGTACCAAGGAAGATAATTAAGCAAACGGCTTCTTTCTCTTGAAAACACGATCAGCTTGAGTGGGTTAATTAGTTGCAGGCAGGACCCCCTACCCTGTGACAACACCCATCCTCCAGAGTTCCTGACCACCAGCTCCACAATACCCCTTTCTAGGGCTGGGTAGAATTCTGCCAACAGGCATGCTGTTTGCAGTTCTGTCATGATGTACATGTAGGATATTTTAAAGCAAGATCAACATTTATAACCATTAACGAACACCTATTGCACATATTTTAGCCCCGGCATACAAATACTATAGGATGGTACCCAGGCTAACATCTAGCAACTTAGATATAAAATTGCAAAATTGCAACAGAGGGTTAGGAGGATATGCATAACGATATACATAAATTTACAGTCGGTAATTGGGTTGTATCATTTTTGGGAAAAAATTATCTGCGGACCAATTGATTCACTTTTCATAAAAAAACTTTGAAAGCTGGCATAAAATTCCCTTGATTGAATATCCGTTAATTGAACCCAGATCCACCACAACATTATCCTACATGAACTGTGGGAGTACTGTTTTATAACAGTTGGATATAACACTTTTCGATATCCATTCCTAAAAATCGCTTTCCTATCCTATTCTAAATTACTTCCGTATCATCTTCATGTTTATTCTCAACAGTCATCCGAGAAACTGCTAAACTGAAAACAGGATAGACAGACTGAGAGGAAGGTATTTTTATGACTGTTTTGGCAGGGATGGATCTGGGATTAATTAGCCTCTGGTTTATAGACCAAGGAGAGGAGAGCTGCCCCACCAAAAGCGATTTGCCAGTTCGAGAAGTGACCTGGTACTAGCCTGGGTGCCTTCAAAACTGGGGCAGATCCGTTCACTAGCTTGTTTCTCTGTGACGGCCCGTGTTTTATTTTTTTTTTGGTCCAAAAACGGATGGCTCTAGGCAAGGAGATGTCAACTTTAATTATTTGCTTGATTCTTTACACCTATCTGCAAGGTCTGCTATTACCCTCATTTTTCTTGTCTGCAAAATTTATGTAGGTGTTCATCTTCAAAATAATTTTGCGGTGAAAGAAAAACAAGAAGAAATTGGTTGTTGGCTGTTACTAGTAGTGTTAGCCTGGCCCTTATCCTGGTTAATAGCTCACCTCTGCAGTGGATTGGTCTATCTACCACTACAGATATATTGCAGGTCACTTCTGGATGATGATAGATTTTATACTGGTACAAAGGTAAAAGCACACTGAGCTACATTTTAAAACCATACATCTGCTTGGGGATAACACACCTTCTATCCAATCAAGCCAGTAAAAGAGAAACAGGAGCCTACTGCAAACACTACCTTTCATTTGCACCACATGTGGCTTGTTCAGCCACCAGATATGGCCCGCAGGGGGCCGAACTCAGGAAGACATGAGCCAAGCTACATGTACCATCTTTGCACACCCAGAGACTGAGAGAGGCAGAAGTTAGAGCTGGGGCATCCTTGTTGTAAACTTCACATACTAAAACTTCAAACTAATTTATCTTTTCACTTTTGCCTATGGATTTTTAGACTTTCTAATCACATAGTAGGGTCATTATGGAAAATTTGAAGTGACCACAATATGCTATTCCTACCCCCCACCCTTTCATGATGTTGGTATAGTCCGAGATCTGATCACTGATCACAGCTCTTGGGACTGACCAAAACTAACAGAAGCTCAGGACTCCAGGCTAGCCAGGCTTTCACTGAATTTTGAGCCTGCTCTGTCTCCGTAGGCCTGGCCTGTGGCTGTAGGGAGGATATAGTGAACTGGTTTAGAAAAAAAATCTCTGTTGTATCTTCCAAGAAATCATAGTAAGTTCAGTGTAGTGCGAAACATAAGGATGGAATCACTGCATCAGAAAGCCGCAAAAGTGTGAGGACTCAGCCTGAGGAGTATAAGGCTGCCTTGTCTTGAAGGGGAACGAGATGGGTATTTTAAATGGTAAAGTGGGTTTCAATTAAATAGCAAATGTTGTGCTTTATTTGTAGGCTAGCATAAGTCTGTGTGTGATCCTGTTTGTAGGATTTTGTACAGGGGCCTTCTGTGCAGGCCCCGCGGTGGTGGGGAAGAGTTTTTAACGCGTTATTTTGATATAGCCGGCTATCCTTCATAGCTGCCAAGAGAAGGTTCCATTCCGCCCATGGAGGCTAGGCCTTCTGGGGCTACCATTCCTCCTCCTACCTCTCAGGATACGGTGGTGTATCTCAGCAGGATCATGTCATCCCAGGAGCGGGTTGTTTAAAAAAACATTTATATAACAAGCTGGAGTTACTGTAGCACTTGCAGGAGTGTTGTCATGATAATTTTGCAAACATCTAAAGAAAACTTGGCCATAAGAACATATTGCTACAAGAAATGTCTACATTCTGAGGTACATGTATCATGTATGGATGTGGACACACATGTGTAGATCTGACCCTTGTCATATAAACAACATGGTCACATGGACATTAGACCACCCACAGTGGGTTGTTGGCTAAACAAGCAAGTCCTTGGTTGAAGAGGGGACAGATTACTCTCCAAGCAGAGGTTGGTGGGGAAGATTGTGACCTTTTATAATATATGTTCTGCTTTGTTTTCGGTCGGTGCTACTCGCTGTTGGTATAGGCATTAGGAGGACTTTGTGTTGAGTTGAAAGGGGGTTCTGAGAGGGTGAATTTAAAGCGAGTTCCGACACGTGCTAAAATCAGTGAGTACCCGTGAAACTTGCCACACAAAGGATGACGGAAGATCACACCGACCCCCAGGGGCTTTCCCTGGACGGACCTCGCGGCTTCCCTGGACAGACCCAATTGTGGGGTTTATTTAGGGGGAAATTTCAAGCAGGGCTTGTTCGAAAGGACACAATCTTATATGACCCCTGGGACAATGTGGGAAGCCATCCTGAAAACATGGGGAGGGGGTGACAAATAGGTTCTCCTCCTACCTATTAAGAAAACAATGATCTCTATCAACTTCTGCTGGACACCATAAAACTCCCTGAATTCACACCGGACACAGACAGGGAGCCTACATGTACGTACATGTACATGTATCTTACCTTCGTCTGTAGTAAGATTGACGGATGTGTACGACTGTAGTACAAAGTAAAAGATCACTTAATGTCAAATCATAACCATGACTTGACATAAATCATGACGATGACTTGACATTGTATATCATACCTAAGTGGATGAACCAGGCTGGTTTCACACACTGGTGTTAATTATACACATACATGTACAAATGTATATCCACGGTACAGTATTAAACTGTTCTGTCCATGCAAATGAAGTGGTGCTGATAAATTACTCCAAACAAGTCTTATTCTAAAGTTTGACAACTGAAGATCTGTGAAAATGTGCCAAAGGAGTGAAGCAATGAGAAGTAAATTGTGGAAAGGTATTTTCTTTAATGTGTTCTTTTCTGCACCAGCAACACAGTAGGGACCTTTTAGATGTGTATACTTCT
>NW_017804243.1:1788347-1798068 GCF_001625305.1 Branchiostoma belcheri | reverse complement strand
TATATACCACTACAGATATATTGCAGGTCACTTCTGGATGATGATAGATTTTATACTGGTACAAAGGTAAAAGCACACTGAGCTACAATTTAAAACCATACATCTGCTTGGGGATAACACACCTTCTATCCAATCAAGCCAGTAAAAGAGAAACAGGAGCCTACTGTAAACACTACCTTTCATTTGCACCACATGTGGCTTGTTCAGCCACCAGATATGGCCCGCAGGGGGCCGAACTACATGCACCATCTTTGCACACCCAGAGACTGAGAGAGGCAGAAGTTAGAGCTGTGGCATCCTTGTCGTAACCTACACATACTAAAACTTCAAACTAAATCTTTTCACTTTTGCCTATGGATTTTTAGACTTTCTAATCACATAGTAGGGTCATTATGGAAAATTTGAAGTGACCACAATATACTATTCCTACCCCCCACCCTTTCATGAATTTGGTATAGTCCGAGATCTGATCACTGATCACAGCTCTTGGGACTGACCAAAACTAACAAAAGCTGGACTCCAGGCTAGCCAGGCTTTCACTGAAGTTTGAGCCTGCTCTGTCTCCGTAGGCCTGGCCTGTGTCTGTAGGGAGGATATAGTGAACAGTGGTTTAGAAAAAAAATCTCTGTTGTATCTTCCAAGAAATCATAGTAAGTTCAGTGTAGTGCGAAACATAAGGATGGAATCACTGAATCAGAAAGCCGCAAAAGTGTGAGGACTCAGCCTGAGGAGTATAAGATCGTATAAGGCTGCCTTGCCTTGAAGGGGAACGAGATGGGTATTTTAAATGGTAAAGTGGGTTTCAATTAAATAGCAAGTGTTGTGCTTTATTTGTAGGCTAGCATAAGTCTGTGTGTGATCCTATTTGTCATTTGTAGGATTTTGTACAGGGGCCTTCTGTGCAGGCCCCGTGTGCAGGCCCCGCGGTGGTGGGGAAGTAGTTTTTAACGCGTTATTTTGATATAGCCGGCTATCCTTCATAGCTGCCAAGAGAAGGTTCCATTCCGCCCATGGAGGCTATGCCTTCTGGGGCTACCATTCCTCCTCCTACCTCTCAGGATACGGTGGTGTATCTCAGCAGGATCATGTCATCCCAGGAGGGGGTTGTTAAAAAAACATTTATATAACAAGCTGGAGTTACTGTAGCACTTGCAGGAGTGTTGTCATGATAATTTTGCAAACATCTAAAGAAAACTTGGCCATAAGAACATATTGCTACAAGAAATGTCTACATTCTGAGGTACATGTATCATGTATGGATGTGGACACACATGTGTAGATCTGACCCTTGTCATATAAACAACATGGTCACATGGACATTAGACCACCCACACAAACCCATTATGACAGTGGGTTGTTGGCTAAAACAAGCAAGTCCTTGGTTGAAGAGGGGACAGATTACTCTCCAAGCAAAGGTTGGTGGGGAAGGTTGTGACCTTTTATAATATATGTTCTGCTTTTTTTTCGGTCGGTGCTACCCGCTGTTGGTATAGGCATTAGGAGGACTTTGTGTTGAGTTGAAATGTGGTTCTGAGAGGGTGAATTTAAAGCGAGTTCCGACACGTGCTAAAATCAGTGAGTACCCGTGAAACTTGCCACACAAAGGATGACGGAAGATCACACCGACCCCCAGGGGCTTTCCCTGGACGGACCTCGCGGCTTCCCTGGACTGTGACCCAATTGTGGGGTTTATTTAGGGGAAAATTTCAAGCAGGGCTTGTTCGAAAGGACACAATCTTTCCCACCAACCTCTGCTTGGAGACTAGAGACAGATAATTTGGGCTGGTCCAAATGTCCTACCTGAGGATAAATGATAGTATATTTCCTGCACCTTTACCCATTTATTATGTTGTAAATTACAGATCAAACTTTACAATCACAGTGCATGTTGGCACATCAGACCCCTAGCCCACCCTGGGTTTAACCTTTTGTGTCAGTGGCAATGTCTGGTTGGCTTCTGGAGTTGTGTTTGTTTTGCCAGATTAAGTTAACTATTACTATATGGCCCCTGGGACAATGTGGGAAGCCATCCTGAAAACATGGGGAGGGGGTGACAAATAGGCTCAAATAGGTTCTCCTCCTACCTATTAAGAAAACAATGATCTCTATCAACTTCTGCTGGACACCATAAAACTCCCTGAATTCACACCGGACACAGACAGTAGTAAGATTGACGGATGTGTACGACTGTAGTACAAATGAAAAAGATCACTTGATGTCAAATCGTGACTATGACTTGACATAAATCATGACGATGACTTGACATTGTATATCATACCTAAGTGGATGAACCAGGCTGGTTTCACACACTGGTGTTAATTATACACATACATGTACAAATGTATATCCACGGTACAGTATTAAACTGTTCTGTCCATGCAAAGGAAGTGGTGCTGATAAATTACTCCAAACAAGTCTTATTCTAAAGTTTGACAACTGAAGATCTGTGAAAATGTGCCAAAGGAGTGAAGCAATGAGAAGTAAATTGTGGAAAGGTATTTTTCTTTAATGTGTTCTTTTCTGCACCAGCAACACAGTAGGGACCTTTTAGATGTGTATACTTCTGAGATTGATCATATCACATGCAATCGTATAATTTATTTTATGCTCTTTGATCCTTTGAGAAATTTGTCATGTACATGCACTGTACACATCTTTCCCTTCAATTTTCAAACTTCTGTAATGTTACTCTAATGGTCCGTATATTGTGGAAAAATCCTTACATCTAACTCTTGAGTGTGCATGGCAAAAGAAATCAGGTGTATACTACGAGAATTATACGGCTGAGTGTATATGAACATCGCTTTATAACCAATATAACAAGGTTACCGTGAAGTTTTTTTTTCCACTCAAAGTATAAAACCCTCTCAACCGGTCTGAATTGATATCCGACGTAACAACAGAAGCAGTCGGAGTACTTTTGATAATGATTTAAGGCAGCAATTTCAACATTTCTTTCAAGATTGCTTTATAAATCTTGAGATCATTTCAACAATCTTGATATTTTTCAAAGCATCTCGAGATGCTATGGAAAAATCTCAAGATTCTCTGAAAAGATCTTGGAAAGATCTTGAGACCTTTTCATTTTCATCTCAAGATTTTATGAAAGATCTTGAGATTGTCATGAAAGATCTCAAGATTTCGTATAAAATATTGAGATCTTTGGAACAAATCTTGAGATTTTTCAATTTTCAACGAAGCGTGAAGACCCCCGCTGGGGGTCATTATGATCCGCTATGTAACAGAGAAGTTTTTGACAAAAGATTGAATATGTACCTCTAAGCTATAAACGGTTAGAGGCATTAGTCCAAAGTGCTCTGCTCATTCCAATAATAATCTGCTCGGTGTTTATTATTCCCTTGCAACTAGAACATGACGAGTTATATTTTAGATGAAAACGCGTTACGTTCTATATGTTCCAAGCGACCGTTCCTAACTTAAAACAGGCTGTGAAAAAGTCATCTTTTTGCAGAGTTTTCTCTAGCCGTGGCGACTCTTGACTCGGGCTTACATTGCATTACCCTCAGCAAGAGGGTAATGCAATGTAAGCCCGAGTCAAGAGTCGCCACGGCTAAGTTTTCTCAAGCATTTTCCACGTGCGACATTTCTGTGTATTAATTGTATGTGTTTGTATTTTTTTGTCAATTGTTCAACATTTTAAGTTATGTTAATTGTAGAAAAACGGACTTTTTTTACCTACACGTGGTTCGTTCGATACAATATGTTGGAATGTGCACGTGTGCATAATTAAATTATTTTGTTGTTCCCGCCAAAAACTCACATAAACAAGGCGGAGTACCCAAAGCTTCAAGGCGCCGAAATAAACACAGCACAAAGGGTTAAGTTCCATTCTTTTGTACACGTATCATGGCTTTATTAAAAGCATTTCCATTTTAGACTAATTCAGTACAGTGTAATTGTAAAGACCATACACTACAGTTGACCAGGCTTGTATAGAGGCTTTTCATTGACATCATAATAATTATCATATGAATCTTGGTTGAATCTTGGTTGCTGGCATGTTTAATGGACATTAACTGTAATCCAACATGACGCGTGTGAATAGCCTGTAATGCTGTTTTCAAACATTTTGCGCGGATTTTATATGTATTCCACATGTAGTTTCAGTTGAAGGAGTTTGTTGTTCTCCTTGTTTTACACTGTCTCTAGGTACAGTTTTTGTCCTGTATGGCAGGTTGATAACGCTTTCAGTTTGTAATCATTTATGTTTTTCATAGACTCCTGTCTGAGTTATCTGTGTTCTAAGGGTGATCTAAATTCTGCATTTTATTTCGTATAAAGGTACCTACAGCTATCTGGTGTTATTTGAGACAAGTGAGACTTATAAATTAAATGTCTATAGTTAGGTGGCTGCTGAGTGATGCAGTAGTGAGGATTCCTGTCTGAACCTGATAAGGATTGGACCAGACCAGGTTAATTCAAAGAATATCAGGTGAGAAAAATCCCAATTCTGCATTTTACCTACAATTTGTTTTATTTGAGAAACTGTGTAACTTGTAATGTCTGTACAGTTAGGTGGCTGCTGACTGATGCTGTAGTGATGACTCCTGTCTGAACTTGACAAGAGAAGATTAGACCAGACCAGACCAGACCGGGAGATTTGAAGACTCTAGATGAATATCAGCTGCATTTTACCTACCATTTACTTAATGTTATTTGAGACAAGTGTGTAACTTCTAATATCTGTTTAGTTAGGTGGCTGCTGACTGATGAAGTAGTAGTGACTTCTGTCTAAACAATTGACTAGAGAAGATTGAACGAGACCAAACCTGGAGATTCAAAGACTTTGGATGGGTATCAGGTGAGAAAAATCTCAATTCTTCATTTTACCTCTTATTTTATACTTCATGTTGAGACAAGTGTGTAACATCTTATGTCTGTATAGTTAGGTGGCTGCTGACTGATGCAGTAGGGAAGATTCCTGTTTGAACCTGACAAGAGAAGGTCAGACCAGACCAGACCGGGAGATTTGAAGACTCTAAATGAATATCAGGTGAGAGAAATCTGAATTGTGTATTTTACCTACCATTTACTTCATGTTATTTGAGACAAGTGTGTAACATGTAATGTCTGTACAGTTAGGTGGCTGCTGACTGATGCAGTAGTGATCTGTCTTGGAGTCACAAGACCAGGGGATTTGGAGACACATGCAAGAGCAAGGCAACAAGACAGCATCATCCATAGGTGAAACATTATATAGTATAGAGTACCGATTCTTTTGACCTCAGCAGTCTTTAAACTTTTTAAACTTTATACAAGTAACACACTACCAGAAAAATCTGTTTCACTATAATTTTGTGTTGCTTTATTTGAATGGTTGACTAGTTTAAGGGCTTCAACATTGAGCGCTTATAAACATTTCTATGCAGGTAAGGGTTGATCATTTTTACCTGGTTACTAGTTGTCCATTCTTGCCTTGCATCAATTGTAACAGTTCTTTTTCATTTAGGTGTGTCCTGAGGGTCAGTTGTCATGATGTTCCTGTCCAAACCAGACTTGAGGAACGGAAGGCTCACTTGACAGTTGACTTGAAGTTGAAGACACGAGTCAAGTGAAGTGAAGAGTTAATGTACAGGTGAGACAATGCTTTACAACTTTTTTCCACATGTTAAGAACTAAGAGAGATAACTGATTACTATTTACCCGTGTACATATTATCTAAGCAAAGAAATACTTTCAAATTAATAGTGCATATCTATAAATCTTTTTGGTCACTCAGTGTTGTTTGGAAATGATTTTTAGACATCACACTAATTAGCCGTTTGTATAATTAGCTGTGTCCTGATGTTCCTGTCCTGACTGGGAGAAACATGTGATGACGGGCGACTTCTGTCCAAACCAGACCAGATGAGGGCTCTGTCAGCAAACCAGTTGACTGAAGACACAGAGAAGAATTCGTACAGGTGAGACAATGCTTTACAACTTGCACATGTACAAGGTTTTCTTTGTGGTAAACCGTTGTATTAAGAACTGAGGCAAAACATTAGTAGTAACAATTTTAAAAGCAATCTTCTAAAGCCCAACTCTTTCCTTATGTATTCAAGCAACAAGATAGTTAAATTGTGTGATGTTATAATTTCTTATGGTCACTCGATGTTGCCTCGGGATGTTTTTCATCACACTAATTATCCTTTCATATCATTAGGTGTGTCCTGAGGGTCAACTGTCCTGACTGGGAGAAACTGTGACGACGGCTCAGCAAACCAGATGACTTGAAGACACCGAGGGAAATGAAGACTCTTCAAAAGTAAGTATTTCACAATGGATTATAATTTATTATTTATTTTACTAAAGGCCACACCAATTTAAGTATTGGTTCTCAGGTTTGCTTCATTTTTTCTGATTTGCACACACACAAAAAAAGATAAAGATTCAGGTTCTAAATCAACTCCAAAATTCTCATATTTTGGCCCAAACAGTTGAAGAAAGCTCTTTGTATTCCTGTAGTTGATACATTTTTTCCATCTATCAATGCATTGGTTTGATAGATCAAAAGTCTAAACTAAAAATTGTTTGAATTATAATCCAGCCTGGTATGTTGGCATCATGGCTTGTATTGTAGCTTTGGGGTTTATTGAAATTTGCCCCGTCTCTTCATATTTTTCTGAAAAAAAAAATCCAAGAATCAGCAAATCAAATTTGTGTGGCCTAAGCCATGAAAATGAAAATAGATTTTTCTTCCGACAAATTGGTGTAGGTGTAGTGTTGCATCAGTAAATGATACATTATTTGTAAGTCCCAAGTCATGGTCCAGGATGTCTGCAGCATTCCTAGAATCTCCATCGATGACCACATCCTTGAGGTGGTAGGCACGTTCACCTATCTGGGTTCCACCATCTCCAACAACCTGTCCCTGGAGGCAGAGTTAAACAAACGCATCGGCAAAGCAGCAACAGTTATGGCTCGCCTTGGGAAACGCGTTTGGGACAACGCAATGCTGACCACCAACACCAAGCTAGTGGTATACAAGGCTTGCATACTCAGCACGCTCTTGTATGGCAGCGAAGCCTGGACACTGTACTCCCACCAAGAACGTCGACTCAATGCCTTCCACATGCGCTGCCTCAGAAGAATCCTGGGCATCAGTTGGCAGGATCGTGTCCCGAACAAGGACGTCCTGGCACAGGCCGGAATGACCAGCATGTACGCCTTGCTCAGCCAGAGGCGTCTGAGATGGCTCGGTCATGTTAGCCGAATGGACGATGGCCGAATACCGAAGGACGTGCTGTACGGAGAACTAGCAACCGGTGCCAGACCTGCGGGGAGGCCCGTCCTCCGCTACAAAGACGTCCTCAAGCGTGACATGAAGGCAGGAGGGATCGACCAAACAGCTGGGAGACAGTGGCAGCCGACGCAGCAGATGGAGGCAAGCCGTGAAGACAGGCGTCAAAACCAGTGAGAAGAGGAGAGAAGAACAGTGGGAGGAGAGAAGACAGCGTAGACGACAGAGACCAGCACAAACCTGCACACAACCAGACGTTTTCACCTGTGTCAACTGCGGCAAAGTATGCCGCTCCAGGATCGGCCTCTACAGCCATAGCAGGCGATGCATGAAGACATCCTGACCCACGGCGCATATTCCATCGTCTCAAGAGACGAAAAGGATGCCAACAATTTGTAAATTGGGCATTCCAAAAGGAAATGAAGTTGTGGTTTCAGGTTTGTTTAGTTTTCACTTGTTAGGTTGGACCTGTTTGTACAGGAACTTTCATAGTTACATAGTTGTTGTAGGATGTAATTGTCTCGTACAGTTTAATCCTTTAGTCTTAAATTATCATGAAAGTTCATCTACATGTATGTTGGTAGTGATGACAGTACAATGTTGAACTTTATTTTATTCCAATACAACAAGGACATTAACAGATCAAATTTTCAACGACCACCGGCGCCTTCATTGGGATAATTAATGACCAATCACTTTCGAATGTAAACTTGCGACAGTAAACTCCCTGGTACGTTTGATCAATTGCAGACGTCACATATCCGTAAAGTCTTGTGAGAATAAGGTGACGTGTTTGTAACTGCAACTCTTGTGAGTTTACGTTCAGAAGTGATTGGTGATTAATTATCCTGATGACGTCAAAAGTGGTTATTTAAAATTTGATCTTTGTCCTCGTTGTGATGAAATAAATTTAAACATTAATAGCACTGACTTTATGATCCTGATTACAATGTTCTTGTGACAGTCTTTTGGTAGAAATAGTATCTGACAAGGTGTTTTTCCTTTATTGTAATGGTTGATGATATGAAAAAGACTATGTTTAATGTATAGAAGAAATTTCATTTGGATGCTGTAAGTTGTGGTTTGAATTTTAGCTTCATCCTAACAGTTGCAAAATTTACATGCTGAGTGACGTGCACAGTATTCTTTTTGACTTAGCAAAGTAGTTCGCTTCTGCTTTCTTTGAATGGAAGTTTGGGCCACACCAATTTAAGTTGTTGTTTCTCTGATTCGCCCTGTCCATTTTTTCTGATTTGCAAAAAAAAAGATTTTAGGTTCTGAATCAACTGCAAAATGCTCAAGGAAAGACATATGTTGGCCACAACTATGTTTTCCTAGTTGTTTAAGTTTTTCAATGCAACAGTGCAACTTCGTTTCATTTAAAGTTCAAAATCTATTGTTTTATTTTAATTATAAACCAGCATGGTATGTTCACTTCATGGCTCATATTGTAACATTTCTGGCCTGCATGGGGTGCCTTGGCCTATTTTTTTTTTTTTCGCCATGTCGCTTCATATTTTTTTGAAAAAATCCGAGAAACAACAAATTAAATTGGTGTGGCCTTAGCTCTCGTGTTTTCTTGTATCGACGACAAGAATCAAGCAAGAAGAGGACACACCTGATAAGTTACTGTATTCCTTTAAGTTTGCAGCACATGAGAATGAAGACTTCGCGGTATCTTTGGGTTTGAAACAATGGAAGTAACACAATGGAAGACTATGTCTTTGCTAGAACCTCAAACTTACAAACTCGAGTGAAAATTTCAAAATTTAGGGTACACAACACACAGTACGGTATTTCTGAAATATTTTGTATTTTGGCATGAAGTACAGTTACAACAGAAGGTGTCTTTTAGAATATAATTCTTGCCAACATAACAATGAATGCCTCATCAGTTAATGCCATAGAGTACATGTATATTTCAGATGTTACAACTGAGAACTAGACTAAGACCATTGTGGCAACCCCATGTTGTTATTGCTTGGAAGAGGGAGTTTGTACATACAAAATGAAAGTCTTTAAATTAAAGATTTTCCCAAGTTGTCTTCGGACATTTCTCATTACACAGACTTGTACCAAAACCATATTTTTCGAACACCTCAAACATTTTCCTTGTCATAAGACTTTTGAGGACTGTGACAGCATTATTATGTAGAACTGTGGCACTGTTTGTCGTTCTTAGAGAACTCATGCTAGGACAAACATTCCTTAGCTGGTAGATTCTTCCATTTTGTGTCAGAAAATGGTTGTCCTTTTTCCGTATACAGAAAAGTCGCACACATACGTAAGATTGTGCATGATTCTATAGACAATTGAGTTAGAAAATTGAAACACAAAACAACCAATCATGTGCAACATTTACCCAAGACCCCCTAGGTGAAGAGACTGTGATGCAGATATTTTTATATAACATGTAATCAGGGGATGTGGACCAACCATGTGCCTTTTTGTTAAAAAGAAAAAAATAGAAATGTAGTA
>NW_017804243.1:1777647-1788327 GCF_001625305.1 Branchiostoma belcheri | reverse complement strand
GTTGTTTCTCTGATTCGCCCTGTCCATTTTTTCTGATTTGCAAAAAAAAAAGATTTTAGGTTCTGAATCAACTGCAAAATGCTCAAGGAAAGACATATTTTGGCCCCAAGGGTTGAAGAAAGTCCTTCTAGGTGTTAAAGTTTTTCAATGTAACAATGCAACTTCATTTCAGTAAAAGTTCAAAATCTATTGTTTTAATTATAAACCAGCCTGGTATGTTGACTTCATGGCTCATATCATAACATTTCCGGTCTTCATTGGGTGCCTTGACCTGTTTTTTTTCCCTGTCTCGTATTTTTTCTGGAAAAATCCGAGAAGCAACAAATTAAATTGGTATGGCCTTGCCTTAAATTGCATGATGAACAACATTTCTCCAGTGCTGCTGTTGTGTGCAGTATAGTTTAGTTGTTAAAGGTGAATAATTTCTCTGCTATATATACTGACTTCTTGTTTTCCTCTCTCCACATGACTGATGGTGGATTCCCTATGACAGGAAGGAAGGACCAGACTTTGGCCAGCAAAGCAGGGAGAGAAGACATAAGCAGACCTGGGATTGTGAGTATAGTTTATTTGTGTAGCAACACAACCATTTCCAACTCTCCCGAGTACACACACTTGCCTACATTTCTATCCTTTAACACCCACTTCATTCCTTCAACCTTGTCTCCAAATCTTCTCTTAAGCTCAGTCACTAACTTTCTCTGGCACTGCTTTCACAGACTCTTTTCTTTGCCCTTTTAATAGCCTTTCATCCTTAAACTTGCACTGCTTTTTAATTGCATGGTACGTCACCCTTTTTCGGACCTTTCCAGTCATCTTTTCCTCGCACACTCTGATACACTACTTTCACACTCTTTTCCTTAACCTCTGCACTGAAATTTGCACTGAATGTCACCCCCTTCCACTGCTTTGGACCTTTCCACTTAGTCACACACTCCTCCCACAGCTGCTCCAAGCCCTTAATTAATTTGATTAGCTTTTCCCGCCAAAAAACTTAGATTATAAACTTAGAATATAGAGAGCTCTAACCTTGAACTTGTGCCCCCCTCCCCACAACTTGCATGTATGTTGTTAGTTTCACTTATCCGAAGATGTAGTCACCACACTCTGCTACCCAAACACTCTCACATACTTCATCGAGTGCAGTTCTTCCGCCACAAGACTTGAGAATAATCTCACTCTCCTGGTCGCTCAATGCACTAAGTGTACTCCCCGGGGGATGTCTTTTCGGAGACATTGATGCTTCGACACATCAGTATACCAGTGCAATTGACTGACCAGGAGAGCAAGAGATTATTCTTAAGTCTTGTGGTGGAAGAACTGCACTCGATGAAGTACGTGAGAGTGTTTGGGTAGCAGAGTGTGGTGACTACATCTTCGGATAAGTGAAACTAACATACATGCAAGTTGTGGAGGAAGTTGAGTGTGGGGAGGGGGGCACAAGTTCAAGGTTAGAGTTCTCTATATTCTAAGTTTTTTGGCGGGAAAACTTTAATCTAATTAATTGAACAGGTGAGGGTCCCAATTAGTTGTAGAGTACTTAAATCAAATCAGCATGAAGTTAACTAATGGCCAACTAAGATAATAAGTTCTTTGGCGAGAAAATTTGTGTAAAGGTCCAACAATTTGGGGGCAATTTAAGTGGCCGGCTGAAATACTAAGTTTCTGGCAGGAAAATTTAAGTGTAAAGGTTTAAAGTGACAATTTGGCATTAAACTATATTCTACAAAGAGGATAACAACGTGGAATTGTTTTTTTGGTGGGAGAATTTACAATGTAAAGGTCCAAACACCAAAGTGACAATTTTTGGGCAATTTCGCATTCAACTATACGATTAGAATGAGTGTCTTTTGTTGTGGAATTAAAGTTGCCAGCTACGATTAACGCTAAGTGCCTCCTCATGGAAAAAAAGGCAGAGTAGAGAGAACAGGGCAAAAGAGAGAAATGCGAGTGCAAATGTGTGCACCTGAGGGCATGTGGAGTGTTGTCTCGTGTTAATAAAGAAAACATACTCACACCTCCCCATCTTCTTTTACACAGGTTGACATCTGCCAACAAAATGTCTGGTCCTTCTTCCTGCTACAGTCCAGTCTCCAGATCATCCACAATGTCATCTTGAAGACAGAGGAACATCAGCTATTATTGGCCTTCCAATCAAAGCTCATTTGTGTTTGTAAAATCTATAGTTCTTCCATGGCCAGCTCAAAGTATTCACCACAAATTTTCGGCTGATCTCTTGTCAACCTTTGTCACATGTATGATCCACTCGCTGACTCTCCAGAAGTCAGAAGTGTGATGACGTCAAGAGTGAATCTAAACTGGCAGGAAGACAGCATCTTGTGATGTCATCACGATTCAGACTTCCAGCAGAGAGTCAGCAAGTAGATCACACATAAAATGGGGAACAATGTTGCCTCAGCCTACACTAGTTTTTCACACAAAAGAATTAAAGAGTCTGACTTACTTGCAGTCAACTTGTTTGGACTGGAGTCGCCAGTCAGGACAGCTGACCCTCAGGACATGCTCTGAAATATAAACAAGGAGTGTGAAGTGAAAAGCATCTCTGTCTAGTCAACACTGAATGACCATGAAAGATGGTAAAATTGCACAGTATTTTTTTTGCTTCAATAAGATGTAGACTGTAGGCCAAGAAGTTTTTGCAGTTTGATACTGGTTGTGTATTATGCCCAGCAGTTAAGAGATGAAATAAACATGTAAGTTGTAAAACATAGTGTTAACTGTTTTCTCATCTGCTCTGGTGTGGGCCGAAGATGCCCAATCATCACAGGTTTCTCCTAGTAAAGGTAGGAACATCAGGACACGCCAAACTATACTAGTATATAAACTAGAAAGGCAGACATTTGCCTTGGAGCAAATTCAGCATAGCTTCACAACATTTCAAGACATGGCAGGGAAAGAAGGAGAAATACAAGGGAAAACAATGCTTTACAATGATATAAGTATAGTATGAATTCTAGGGACATACTAGTAATGCAAACTGTTGATTTTCAAGATAAAAAGAAGCGTTTATGACCCGCATTCCAATTCTGGAGCAGGAAAGCTTGTCATACCTACCAAAACACTTGAATGCAATTCATACATGACTTGTAAAGTTGGTAATTGAGTCAACCCAAAAAATCCCAACAGCCAATCAGCAAGAAGAATAGAGAAAAGCTGCATGCCTATGGTTGCTTGCCTTACATGCCATTCTGGTGACTCATGCCTAAATATGGTAACACACTGCTATAGTACATATTTATAACAGCCAAAAAGCTCAAATAAAACCATTCTAAAAGCATGTATCACAAAAATGAAAAAAATGCCTGGGGGTATTTGCCCACTCTACCTTCATCCCAAATTTCATGTTATTTGGCCCAAAAGTCAAGGAGTTGAATCAATTTATAGAAATGGCAGGAGAAAGAGGAGGATTAGAAGAAACATGAGGAACAAGAAAAGCTTTTTAAAAAGTTAGACCAGCCTCAGAAAAAAAACTAACTGAAGGCATCGCCAAGTCGGGAGAACTTTAAGAACTCTGGCATTTCGGACTTGTTAAAAAGAAAAACAAAATAATGCCGACAGTGGGATTCGAACCGGAAAACTTAGCTTGCCAAAACATGCCAGACGATGCATCGAAGTGCAAAAATACAAAACTGTTACAGTAAAAAGTAAGAACAATAAAAAAAAAGAAAAATAACGGATGTTAAAAAGAAAATTAAAAAGGAACACCAACATCAGGGTACGAACTCTCGTCGTCTGGAGCTTAGACGAGCATCTAGATAATTTATGCAGTTGCAAGAAAACGATATTTCTGTTTCGTGTATCAAGAGCTGATACAGAATTTTGATGCGGTGGTATTGACCAAATGCACTTGACTACTACTATGTATGTATATGAGAATATGAATGTGAATCATGAAAGACCACAAAGTGAAACAGTCAAGCATGGCATGGCATTCGCATGGTTACCACAAACAGTCAAGCATGGCCTATAAATGTACCAACTACTGTCCCAACCAACTTACCAATGTGACAACAAGCGATAAAGCCATCTCTATAACCGGCCTTCGGCCGGTAATACTAGTACTCCAGGCAACACTGAATGGCTTTGAAATGAAATCATCAGTTTTGGCAAGGACGTTGAACGTCCTTGGTTTTGGGGGTTACCAAAAAAAAAGGGGGCACCTTCAATTTTGGGTGCACAAAAGAGCACATGCATCCAGTATTTAAAGCCCTAGAAACAAAGCCTTGTTTACGGAATTTTGGGCGGGAAGTTCCGAACATTCAATTTGAATAATTATGCACCACGTGCGGCGCATTCCAACAGGTGTTCACCAGCCAAATCTAGTGCCACGTGGGCGAAAATTTCCAACAAAAATCGTGTTTCTGGCCGTTTTTCTGCTCACAAATTAGCCCATGCTATAGGTTCTCTCAAAAAAATTGTGCCACTTAATGTAGCTTATGTTCTCCGTGTCATGAAAGCAACTTCTTAATACAAGATGCGGCGGAAATTTCCAACAAAACAAAACGTGTTTCCGACAGTTTTCCAGCACGGAAATCAGCCCTTAGCTTCTCAAAATGCCACTCAACAAATACAGTCAGTGCTTTCTAAAAACATGCTATCAAAGAAAACAACTTTGGAATCTATATAAGATGGTCAAGCACAAAAATTGGCCTATGGAACTACGAGGTAGGAGACAAAGGCGAAGTCCGTTCTGAGGAACACGCCAGTTTTCTCCGTAAGTTTCACGGAATATAACCGTCGTTATATACACAACAAATATAACGTGACCTGTTGCTACAGGTTTGGTAGAAATACAAGTACATTTAAGGAGAGTTTGTTGTCTTACCTCATGAAAGAACGAGTCTTCTCAGCACCACGCCGTCCTCCCCGTCATGACAATATTCGTTTCTTGTCCAAACTTCGTCCGGTCAGGAAATACTCAGTTTCTCCCTCAAACATCCACAGAACGGCATAAATACACGCTGAAAACATTCCTTACACTAACTGCATGCTATAAGACGGATAATTTGCTGACCAAAAGCGGAAATTTTGCCCTAAATGTTGTAGGAACGGGGGAACATCCTACAGAGCCGTCCAACACCCGGCACAAAAACGTGCGTAAAAATACTAGGCATGCGCAGCAATCTGGTCGGCCGGACCGTACTATGTGTGATTACATAGGGGTGAAAAACAGTTCTATTATTACCTCCGTTATGGAGGTTATGTCTTTAGTAGCGTTTGTCCGTTTGTCTGTCTGTGAACAGCACAACTCGGGAAGGTATGAATGGAATCTAATGATATTTGGTGTGAGGATAGGGTGGCCCAAATCTCCTAACGTTAATGATTAGAATTTGGCCCCCTAGGGACTCTCCTTGGTACTGAAGCAGCACTCCCGGCTGTTGTATCTTTTGTTCTGAACTTGCTATGGTCACAATTTTTCACTTTTGATAAGCTTTTGGGCTAAGGAGGAAGGACATAAGTCTGGTCCCTCTACCAGTTTTCATTGGAAGTGCAGTGGCGTTTAAGCCGGTGACTTTGGAGCAGAATAACTCTGGACATAACAGTTAATACTGACTGATAAATGATAGGAATTTCTAGATCGTGACATATGTAACTTGGATGAGGGGAAAATTATAAGATTGAAATTATGCAAATCAAGACCTCATTTGCATAATTTATGGCAGATTGCTGTAATACCTAAGGCCATGTTGACTTGATTATATGGATGACATCCGCGCGCGCATGAATTTTCGGCCATTTCCAAAAAAAAAAGTTTTCAACCATACTGTAAATCGTACAAAACAGTTGCAAAATGAGCAAAAATATACCATAAGTTACAAAAAAAATTAATAAAAACCATACCAATGTCGTAGAATGCCAAAATCAAACGAAAAAAGACGAAATTGTAAAGAAATGAACTTGAAGACTAGATTATTCGCCAAACCATATTCTGTGCCATTTGCTCAACCCTCATGACCATGTAGATTTCATAATGAAAAGAACTCTTTTTTTTTTGCAAAACTTTTTTTTTATTCGCACGCGCGCATCAGTTTTGGGGCTCCCGGAGGATGTCATCCATATAATCAAATCAACATGGCCTAACTGGTAAATGATGGGAACTTAATAGGTACTCGGAATGTTTATTCCTCAGGTGGAAATAAAGTCACATTTTCATGTCAAACTTTTCCATGACAGATACATGTACATGTCTGTTTTAACATAACTCGGGTACATATCTATTTCTACATGACTTAGTGCATGACTAGTACATGACTGGTACATGATGATATACATGTCTGGTACACATCTGTACAAGTGACAAGCAGAAAAACAGCACATAACGAGGTGTATGTATGTATGTGTGTATGTGTGTATGTTAATGTTTGGGAAGTTCAGGACTTGCATCCAGGATAAATTTATACAAGCAAGGGTCACTGATGATTTCATATCATTTAGTTAGATAAAAGTTGCTTTGTTGTTCTCATATGATGATACAAATAGATGTGATACATAATAGTAAGTTATATAACTATCATATACCTCTGCATGTATACTCAAGGGCAAGTACAGCGACTTAAAAATAAAGAGACAACAAAACTGGTGGTTACAGAAGCATAACAGCTGGCAGAAATTTTAAAAAGTCATAACTACATTTTGTACCTTTGCTCAAGTACAAACAAGCATATTGATATACTAGTACATGTAGATTATAATTGTGCTTTCTCAAAATATTGTGCAATGATTTATAATAAGAGATATGAATTTTAAAACTTCTATCAACCAGAAACCTTAAAGATTATTTGACATTCAATATCTTTGATACTTTTACATGTGATTTAATTTAAAAGCTACGAAATTGTTGTTCGAAACAACAAAATTGGACAAAGGACATAGAATATCTGATGGTCTCAATTAATTTTTTTTCTGGAATAACAAATAACTCCTCTTGGGTAATTCATCTATCTTTTGCGTATTTAGTTCCTTCAAGTATCATTGTCTCCAGCATTACATGCAGCAATCAAAATATACAACTCTTTAGTATTTTTTTAGAGTTCTCAACAAGTTTTCTTGAACAAAGCCCAAAACAAAACAGACCTACATGAACTTTGCCAAAAACTGATCAAAAGACAAAAAAAAGATTGATGCTAAAAAGCAAGAAGCTTGTAAAAGGTTAGTTCTTGCACATCTGGAGCCAAATTATTGAATTTCATTTTGTTCTAGCTATAACACATTAATGCACAACTTAGAAAAAATAATCAGATGTACATTTGTACATTAGTAACATAATTCAACACCAGCAAAAAATCAATATTTCTAATCTTTATATCCTTTCAAAGAACATGGTGGCATTTTTCATATGCATCACATGTACTTGTCAGCACTATCTATAATTTTTTGTTGAGATATTTACATTAAGAGGATATGTTGAATGCCTACTGGCTGTATCAACCATTTTTGTGATCTCTGTACAGAAATAACCGTTACAACACTGTAGACAGTTACATATTTACAAGAAGGGCTGCGTACCGGTCCACCTGGACCGGTACGGACCAGAGAAATAGTATCGGTCCGGTCAAAAAAAAACCCGAAACGTCAGTGGACCGGTTTTTTGGACCGGAACAAAAATCCAACTTTGATCACTATACACAAGGAGGGCTGCCAGGAAAATGAACATCCAGTGTTAGAACATGTGACGCGCATGAATTTTCAGGTACAGGTACAGGTCCGGACCTGGACCTAAACCTCTGTACCTGTACCTGTAGCTGATGTTACGAAAAGGTACGCAGCCCTAGTTCCCTAGACAGGGCTGTTAGTGTCACTCTGTTACTGTTAGTCTCAAACCAATGCCACGCAAGGACTCCTAGCAAGGACAAGTTGAGGAATTATAAAATTCTTTTACATTTGCTATTAGTATTAGATACAGCGACTTTTATGTCCTGGAAAAGGGAGTGAGAATGACTGGTATAATGACAGTATATCCAATACTTAAGTCTTTTATAGTCGCTAATTAATTGGAAGCTTGGCTGCTTTCCTCACTCCCAGCGACCGTTTGTTTCTCCATGAAGACCAGAACTCTCTCCAGCCACTTCTTGAATGGTTCGAATGCCTCCAGAGGAGGTGGGGGTATGCCGGCGTCCCAGGATTCCTTGGTGCAGTACTGCAGCATGGCGCGGAAGCGGACGGCGAGGCGGAAGTCTATGGCCTCCTGGAGCTTGCGGAGACAGATGGGGCAGAGGTCGACGGGGCGGCGGTCTGACTCGTCCAGACTGTTGGAGCCGTTGATGCAGCAGGAGAAGTAGATGCAGTGCTTCATACCAAACATGTGACACAACTCATGTGTCATCACCTAAAGGAGAAACAACATGTAAATAAGATGGCGGCGATGACGGTCACGGCGGTCATACGCTCCTGCTAAATGTTTTTCTATTGTGTCTTTACCTTAGAATCTACTCAATATTTTACTCTCTGGAACTTTTTAAATGCAGTTATATTGATTTCGATTGCTTTTAGCGGTTTTAGACCTCGATTGTATGATTTTCCGGCTGATTCGGAACTTAGCATAAAACCCAAGCCGACGCGGAGACGGTCATCATGGCGGACCCTCACGGAGACCTTTACGCCTCTCTGGGCCTGACGCTGACGGCTTCCCGGGACGAAATCCTGGACGCTTACAAGAAGGAGGTCATCATATACGAAGAAGCAGCGAAGAACGGCCGTAAATCCGGCGCTTTCAAGGAGGCAGACGCCAAGTACCGCTCGGTAAGCAGAGCCTTTTCTGTTCTGTCTGACGCACCACGCAGACAATCGTACGACAGCAGTCACATTATACCGGAGACTCCAAAGACCAGTCGTAGAGCGCTGAATCATGTGAACGAATATCATGTAAAGGAAAACGGACAGAGCATCACGATTTTCCTTCCAAAGAACCTTGCCAAGTCATGGCTTGAGTCGTGCCAGGAACACCATGACACGTCAGCGATCAACGGAGGAAAAAACGGCTACCAGATCAAAACTTCTTTTGTTGATGTCAAAACTGGGCTTGCTTCTGGATCTGTAAGCGTCAAAGTCTACGAATCCACACAGAAGCTTCTGATACAAGGCTCTGCCTATCTCCTGTGGTTTTCCGAGGTATTCCCGGTCCTGAAAGAGAAAATCGGTAACACCACACCGCTACATGTGTCGGTAGCTACAGAAGTCTTGACGCAAACTAAAGAAGTGCTACCAGTGAACTGCAACCTTTCACTCTGCGAAACATGCGATCAACCGATTGTGTCTGATGTCTGTACGTGCTGCAATACTGTGCCTAAGTGTGTGCTTGACGTCAACAGTAACAATGTACAAGAGTGCGAAGATACACATGATGGTACGTTTGACATTCCTCCAAACGGCTCCCAGTTAAACAACCGCAATCAGACAAACATGGCTGATCTTTCCATTGTTCAAGAGAATGTCTACAAGTTGGAAACATGTCTGATTGACTCAATCGAAGACAGAAAGTCGTTTGAGAATTCTATGTCAAATCGGCTTTCCACTATTGAAGCTAAACTGCAATCGTTCAATCATGATCACGTGTGCAGCGGTATGTCTGTCGAGGAAGGAAGAATACTTAAAGATGACATTGTACATCTACAGGGGGTCAAGCGAGAGCTTGAAAGTCAAATCAAGTCGCTGCAACATAAATATGAAGAACTTGCCAGCATTGTGCAAAAGTCCGGAACCGCCACTTCAAAGAAAGCGGTATCTGTAGCGTCGCAAACTAGTGACGATCAAGCCTCTGATCGTGCCGACAGGTTAATCCGTGAAGTCGCCACGATTAGCACTAGAAATCGCTACCAAGTGTTAGATGAGAGTGTTTCACACGTGTCAATGAACCACGGAGACCGGAGTGTCCATTCAGATTCAAACCCTCCCCGTCTGTTGTCGGACGCAAGAAGACCAGGCAGGATGGAACAATGAAAGCACAATCAACAAAACAATGTCACAATCAACCGACAAAACAATGACGCCCAGCTTGACATTTTGATCCTGGGAGACTCTAACACGAAAGCGATAAAACCTGAAGTCCTATATACCCGACAAAAAGGTGAAAAAGGACTTAACCTTCAACATTCGAGAATCTATGGATTACATCCAGAGTTCAACTCTACCCGACCCCAAAGTCATTCTGTTCCACGTGGGGACGAATGACGTCCGTGACGCACGGGACGCAGCAGCAGTGACCGAGGGCCTGCGTGGTCTCATCCAGACCTCACACGACAAGTACCCGAGCAGTAGTCTTGTCTTTTCCTCTATTCTGCCGAGGGATGACCCTAATCTTCAAGATATAGGCGATAATGTGAATTCATTCCTGAGAGTTGTCGCGGACGAAACGAGTTATGTCCATATCATCGATAACTCGAACTTTTCCAGCTCAGGAACAATAAAGAAATCACTGTACACTGTTGACGGATACCACGTAAACAGATACGGAATTCGTGTCTTGGCAGCCAACATGAAGAGAGCAGTCAATCCACTCATCGGACTGGGCAAGTATACGGGCCGAAGGAACCAAACTGCAGGTGACAATCAGCCTGCAATGAACGTAAGGTTAAGTTCACCTAATCGTTCGTACAGGGATGCAGTAATCGGCGCTACGGCAGGTTGGTCCAGCCGGCCACCCCGCCGTCCCCAGTCCTCAGC
>NW_017804243.1:1756184-1777055 GCF_001625305.1 Branchiostoma belcheri | reverse complement strand
CCGCCGCCTAGACCCTGGAGCCCGTCGCCGCTCAGACCCTGGAGCCCGCCCATGTTTCACCTACCGAACGCGCCATGGGGATTTCCTCCTACAAGCATCCCAACCCTGCCCCGCCAACCACCGCGGACGAGCCCGCCGCCCTGGCCATGGCATATGGTGTGGCCACCGATGCCCACCATGTGGTAGGACTTGTATCGGACTCTGTTCGTAAATAACATTATAAGTTCTACTATTTTACTCTTGCTAAAATCTTGAACTTGTCAGAATGCTTAGTTTTGTAATATATGAAGTCGTTAGATTGTTAGTCATAGTTAACTTGTTATAACTGAGGGTAGGTAGCACATGTGTAGTAACTCCCTTCTGAAAAAAAAAGTCTTTACACAAATGGAGGTAATAGTTTACACATCTTGAGTAATATGTTGTTAGTTCGACTAGGGTGAAGACACAATATACCATCTAGCTTAGCCTATCTTTGAAAATACGCGTACGATGTTCCCTAGAGGAACATGAACTTCTGTTTTTGGAATGTCCATGGTCTGGGCACCAAATTAGAGGATTCAGAATTTTTGTATAAACTTAACACATTTGACTTCATCTCGCTTATGGAAACCTGGAGTACCGATAAAACAAAATTAACATATCAAAATTACAGCCATTTCCATTTACATCGCAAGAAGAGTAAGCGCGCAAAGCGCGCCTCGGGGGGTATAATTTTCTTCTTCAAAAAACAATACCAACGTTTTGTTAAACATTTACCATCTAAATCAACAGATGTCCTTTGGGTTCAAATAGACAGGACCTTGTTAGGATTAGAAAAAAACCTATTTGTCTGTTCAGTTTATATTAGTCCAAGTGCATCTAAAACTCATAAGTATGCTGAAAATCATGTAATTGAAATACTAGAGGACGAAATTGCTAAATACAGCACCCAGGGGTTTATTCTTCTCGGCGGTGATCTTAACTCTCGGCTGGGAAATCTACAAGACTCCATTGACAACGACGCTCTTGACGATAACCATTTAAACAACGTCTTAACCCACACTTCAGATAGACAGCACATGGACAGAGCGCCCCCCAACAAATTTGGAAGATTTATTGTCGACTTATGTGTTCAGGGAAACCTTAAAATACTTAACGGCAGAGTAGCTGGCGATCTGCAGGGCAAGTTCACTTGTCATCAACCAAAAGGTAGCAGCACGGTAGATTATGTTATCTGCAGTCAACCTCTCTTTGAACACATCTTATCCTTCCGAGTAAATCCCTTAACCATCTTTTCTGATCATTGTATGTTATCGGTTACAATGCGTACAAAATCATTACATTTCTACAACAAAGATAAACACAGAAACACAAACACAAAAACCCCTTCCAAAAAGATTTCATTGGAGTGAAAACTCAGCAGAACAATTTATCCAATCCCTTAGCCAACCCCAAATCGTAGACAGATTGCAAGCTCTTTCGGTTAAAAGTAGCCCAAAAACAACAGATGAAATTGAAAATTATGTCTCTAATTTCAGTTCAGTGTTGAGAGATGTCGGATACAAATCATTGCGTTTGAAAATAAACAGGAAAAATCCAAAAAGAAACATAATAAAAAATGGTATGACAAAAGTTGCAATGATTTGAAACGTGAATTAAAAAATTTGTCTTTCCTATTAGAAAAAAATCCATCTAACCCAGATGTGAGGGGAAGTTTCTTTAAAAAGAAAAAAGAGTACAGGAAATTAATAAGGAGGAAAAAACGGGAATTTAATCAACAAATATTGAATCAGCTCTCTTCTTTGAGGGAACAAAATCCAAGCGCTTTTTGGAGCTTACTAAATAAACTAAAATCAGGAAAATCACAAGACAGTCCTGATATATCAAACGAGGCTTGGTTAAAACATTTCAATTAAAGTAGACAAATCTTCATCTGTTCCTGACACAATTCTTGACCCTGAAACTATTTCCCCTACCACCGAAAACCGCCAAACTGATTTTACCCCTACAGAGAACTCCATGTTGGACTCACAGATAACAGCTAAGGAATTAGATATAGCCATCTCTAGATTAAAGAATAAGAAATCGAGTGGTAATGACATGGTTATTAACGAAATGTTAAAATGTGGTAAAACAATCTTACAAAAACCACTGCTCCATATCTTTAATTCTTGTTTGCAAAATGGATACTACCCCCAGGAGTGGTCACTCAGCCACATTGTTCCCATTCACAAATCTGGTGATACCTCTCTCCCAGACAATTACCGGGGGATTTCCATAGTAAGTTGTCTGGGAAAGCTGTTTTCTTCTATTCTAAATTCTCGTCTTGTTAATTATGCAGAGCAGAACAGCCTTTTCAAACCACAACAGGCCGGTTTCAGAAAAAATTATAGAACATCTGATAATCTCTTTGTATTAACTACTCTGGTTAGCAAATACCTCAGCAAAAACACACGTCTTTATGCATGCTTTGTGGATTTCAGCAAAGCTTTCGACTCAGTTTGGCGAGAAGGACTTCTATCCAAATTGAATGGACTTGGTATAGGAGGAAATTTTCTTTCAACCATAAAGGATATGTATTCAAAAACTACTAATTGTATTAAAACTAAATGTGGTCTTACCGAAACATTTGTAACTAACTGTGGGGTTCGTCAAGGCTGTAATCTGTCTCCGACACTGTTTAATTTATTTATAAGTGACATTACAACTGTATTTGATCATGATTGCTGTAACTCCCCTGTTTTGCACAGTACGAATGTTCCATGTCTTTTATATGCGGATGACTTAGTCATATTTTCAGAGTCCCAACGCGGCTTACAGTCATCCCTATCTAGATTAGAACAATATTGCAAAACCTGGAAGTTAAAGGTAAACCTTAAAAAGACCAAAGTAATTGTATTTACTAAGGGTGGCCACTTACCAGTACATTCTTCCTTTTTGTTTGATAATAATGTGATAGAAATAGTAGCATCCTATTGTTATCTTGGTGTCATTGTAAGCTCCGCGGGCACGTTCAAAGCCAACAACAAACACTTGTACAGCAAGGGCCTAAAAGCATTATTTGGAATAAGACAAACATTAGATAAAGCTGACGCATCATTAGCCGTTAAAAACAAACTCTTTGACACTTGTGTTAAGCCCACTTTACTTTACGGATCCGAAATATGGGGGGCATTCAAAAACTTAAAATCTTGTCCAATTGAAAATGTACATTTAAAATTTCGTAAGTATTCACTCAATGTTCCTAGAACCACTTCTAACCTTGCTGCACGAGCTGAATTAGGGAGATACCCCATTCACCTGGAAGCCTCCCTAAACAGCATTAAGTATTTTCTTCGTCTTTGCAAGGACGTGCCTGCCGGTAGTCTTCAAGCAGACGCCCTCTTGAGTCAAGTAGAGTTAGAAGCTACGGGTACCAAGTGTTGGGCGTCTGGTGTACGCAACAGTCTAGAGAAATGCGGTTATTCTTTCGTCTGGCAAAACGTTCAATCAATCGGCTCAAATACGCCCCAAATTATCTCAGCAATTTATCAGCGTTTAAAAGATATTCATTTCCAAACATTCCTTTCCGAAATCCACAACGATAATAGAGTTGCTAATTCAAAAAATAAACTTCGAACATACAGATTATTAAGACACTCATATAACGAAGAAGATTATCTTAAGATCGCAAATGTACGTCACAGATCTGCCATTACTAAACTAAGAATCAGTTGTCACAATTTGCGAATTGAATCAGGAAGACATAACCGCACTCCTCTAGAGCAAAGAATCTGCCAATATTGTAGTTTAGGTAAAGTAGAAGACGAGGTACATTTTATTGTGGATTGTTCCATGTATGACAGCGAAAGAAACGTTCTTTTCGATTTTGTGTCAAGCAAATACTCCCATTTTAAGTACTAGTATTTGAATAGTATAGAGAAATTTATATTCCTTGTAGTCTTTAACAAACCAGCTCTAACTACTCATACAGCCAACTACATTTATAAGATTACCAGAAAGCGAGAGGAAGTTGAACGTACTTGTGTACTATAGCCGTTTTATTATCAACATTGATGATGTCCCTCGCAAACCTAGGACACACAGTGGAAACATACTAGAATGTGTTTCCCCTATGTTTCCACTGTGTGACCAAAGGAAATACACAGGAAACACACTGGAAACATATACTATTAGATAATCCGTGACCAACTTCTCCGCCCATGGAAACACAGGATTCTGACTGGAGCAGAAAATCATTTCCAATGTGTTTCCTTCTCGCCAATTAGAGACTGTGTTTCCAGTGTGTTTCCTCTGTGTGTCTTGGTTTAAATTAATCACTCCTACGTAGGAGCAGAGCCCAGCAGCATTTCTCAGAAATTGTGTTGCAATGTCAGACAGACTCCAGCCCCTCGCCTACATATATATACAGAATGAAACAATGTCTTCAGTGTTCCAAATTTTTGCCTGTAGTTATATATACCTATACAAGGAATACAAGGGGCAGAATTTCTAGTCATCATTTATAAATCAAGTACATTTGTAACTGTGTTCTATCACCAGTGTTTCTAAACCTGTATCTGGATGGGTATGCATTGCCTTGAAAGAGAATTGGTCTTTTAGTTCCTTAGAACACACAGTAAGGGACAAAAAGGATAGTCTGTATCATGTGACTTGTGTGACCACATGGTCAGGTGGTCTGTCATGGCACCACTACACAATTCATTCCTTCACTGTTCTGTCTATGCCTTGGCAGTGCATGGATAATTGATTTTTCATCCATGCCAAGCCCCAGGGATAAGGCAGGAGCCTGCTGTCCTTCAGCTTTGCTGGGCTCTGCTCCTAGGAGTAATTAATTACCAGGACACACAGAGGAAACACTCTGGAAACACAGTCTCTAATTGGCGAGAAGGAAACACATTGGAAACCCTTCCACTATACAGTACGTCCTCTAAAACAAACATTAGGGACCCTCTGAAGAGGGAAAAAGGAGAGGACACACAGAGGAAACATACCCTCTTCTGTCCAGAGTGTTTCCCCTGTGTTTCCCCTGTATTTCCACTATGTGTCCAAGGTTTGGAAGGGGTACTTTGTCAATATGTGACCTGTCTTTAGCCCAGTGGGGCAAAATGTACAATAAAGGTCTTCATTCAATACATCAAATTTAGAATGCAAATTCTGAATCACTTAGGAAACTTTTTAAACAAGAAATAGGAGATTTCAGACTTTTGGGAAGTATGCAATCCTTGGCTTCCTGAATTCCTGCTGTCTCCCACCAGATTCTGAGACCTTCAAGTTCATCCTGTTTCCTGTGTCTGACCTTGACCTCCTGTCATTCTACGCACATTATGATAGAAATAATGACAATTTTGCCAGATAACATATTAGTATGTCAATAGATAACATGGATTTTTATAAGTGACATTTATGACATTTGTGATATGTAAGATGTGCCCTCTGACCTTGCAGGCTCGGAGCAGGAGTGGGCTGGTGACTGGCGGCATGCTGAACTCTTCCAGCTCCGACTTCTTGGCTTTCGGCCGATCTCGTGGGATGTGGTAGAAATTATCATCGTATCGAGCGAAGCTGAATACTCCGCATCTGGAAAGAAATTTGGAAAAAATCTTTGAGTTCATAAGTTTGGACTAATCATTAAAGCAATAATATTCTTACAGGCTGAGTCTGTCATAGGACATGACAGCAAAGTTTTTAGAATTTTTCTCAATATAAGGTAACTTGACAATGTGTAGTGCAAATATGGTGTTAAGCATAGAAAAATGCTAATATTTCATGCTAATGGCTGTAAATCAGGTCAACAACGTAAAGTTTAGGAGTATTGAAGTCACATTAAGAGATTGTCAAATTTGGAAAATCAACCACTTGATCATTCAAGTATTTAAACTTTAATTTCAGATCTTCCCATGCCCAGCACAGATGTACTGGCCTTAATCTGTACCTGTAATAAGTCTCATTCCAGGGTATCTTCACAGGCCTTCAGATATTTTCAAAAAAATTGAACATACATTTGTGTATATGTACAACATCATGTCACCATGGCAATAGAAATACAGACCCTGTAACGAGTGAGGCTTGTCCGAAGACGAAGTTCCAGGAGTCGCTGGGGTACAGGTCCAACATGGTGACGGCGACCAGGCAGATGGCATCATGCGGCTTCTTACTCACCAGGTAGTCCAGGATGTCCTTGGACAGCAGCTGCCATTGCTATGGGAAAGATAGAAAACTTGAAGGTAATATCTGCAAAGCAAATGCATATTTTTTACACCTTCACATAGGGATGGTCTAGCTCAACAAACTACTGCTCTGTTAATTCTGACTGGAACACATTCATATACATGGTGGTCAGCCTCTCCAACTGTCCTGATACATAATGCAAGTCCCAACACCACAGGGTCCATTACTCCAACTTGAGGGTGAAGAACATCTGTTGGAACATGTTAGTACATATTCAAAGTTAAATGAAGGTTAAAGAAAAGTTACCTTTGTGTCCTCATTGATTCTTGTGCGGCACCGAACCATGCGAACCCGCACCGGGTCCAGAAACTTGACGTCCACGCCCAGGAAGAAACACTGGCAGAACTTCTGCAGCCACGTCAGGAGGACCTTGTCTGACCTTGAACTTGGACAGGCCCCGCCCTTGGCCCCGCCTGCAGCACCTCTGTTTGAAGAACTGCCACCAGCTTCTGTAGTCACATTTTACAGTGTATTGTTATTAGCTCCTGTCACACATATATTGTAGCTGAATATGGCCCCCGAACACTAACCAATCTCCCCTCAACCATGGTGAGGAGTACTGCCCTGTCTCTGGGACTCATGGGGGACCAGCTAGGTATTTTGGATCTGTACTTGATATGAGATATGAGAAATTTTTGTGGTACAGTACCAGTACTGTGTACCTGTACACATGCAGCCCTAACTGTAATGTACATGTAGTTATTTTCTATCAAAGAAATGTAGAACACCTGTTTCACCTGTGGTTGTACCTGCAGCTGCAGCTGCAGACTGTCCTACATGCCCAGGTGGAAATGGCCCCAGAGGAAGGATGTAGATGGTACGACGTAGGCGAGTGACTCTGTGTTGGAGGTACTCTTTAGTAAACCTACAATGGAAACAATTTCATCATGTTACACTGTCATTAAACAATAACCCTTCTGTCAAGTCTTTTAATTAAATTGGTTTCAGCATTGCGAGAAAAATAGTTTGAAAACCTACCAATCATCAAATGTCTGCCCCGACTCTGGGTGGTTGTTCAGCCAGTCAGACTCATCTTCTATTGTCAGTGGTTTCCAGAACTCGCTGTTTTCGTTGTTCGCTTCCTCAAAGTAACGTCGCTCGGCTGCCTTCAATTTCTACAGTAGGATGGCGTGTAATACATTTATCACTGTTTAAATATCTAAATAAACTATAGTATAAGTGTATGAATACAATAATTGATATTTTACCATGTTTAAAGGTGAAAATGTACAGTGTAAGTGGAATCAGAATGTAAATGGCAGATGGCAGCATACCGTTACAACCACCTGTAAATGCTGTATATGCAGCGGCAGCCATTGCAGCCAGTCTATTTACAGTACTTTACTACACCATGCCAAGCCAATTCAAGAACATTAATTAATATGTAACGTTACATGTACATGTACTTGCAATTATGAAATTGTCAGTACCTCAGATTTCTTTGAGCTCTTCTTCTTGTTCGGGTGTGGGAGCATGGCTTTCTTCCGTGTTTCAGCATCAGCCGTTGCAAACTTCTAGAACTTTCAGAACTCAAACTTCAAAGTTCCATCAATCACTACAAGGAATTTGTGCTGAGTCACTAGTAGCTGGGTGAGCACTGTAGTATGTGCAACCTACACAGTACACAGAAGTTGCACACTTGTTAGTAATTGGTATAATCTAGTAAACACCAACAGTTCATCCAATTTGCTTCCAACACCTTCACTCTCTAGACTGGCTTGGTCTTTGCATACGTGACATGTTAGTTTCACAAACAGCTGATTTTATATGCCACTCTATATTACAAAAGCACGATAGGGAGCTCCTACATGATGTGGACATTTTCTTTTATTTCTAGACAGCATAATTTGCTTACGAAACTTTTAACATATTTTCTTCTCTTTTGCCGGCTCCGACATGAAACGGTGGCCGTGGCGAAAGTAGGTCACAACGCTTTTGCATCTAAAGAAATGGCCTGACGCAAGACTTAAGAACAGAATGCAAACATACATGTTGTTAACACAATCCTGCTTTCTTGTAAGCATCCACACACGCTGAATACTCACCCAAAACGTTGATCCACAGAACCGGTCCAAACTACCCGCCATTTTCTCTGTTCACGACGCGTCCTCTCAATCGGGCGATACCAAATCCTCGCGGGGGTGGTCGGGTAAACGTCCGAGCGGTCGGGGGAATGATGACTGAGTGTGCACTTTACGCACGTGCACTACTTGATAATTCCGCATGATGGTGTAGTTGTACTGTGACTTTGGTCAACTCAATTTTCATTTCATTTACAGTCGGCTTTCATGCGTCAGGTAGCAAGTTTTCTCTTTAAGTTTTCAATGAACTTAGTACAGGTAACTGTTATATTTACATTGAAAGTCAGTATATATAGAAAACAGCCATAGTCGTCCGTTAATGTTACAGTACATATTAACATACTTAACAGGACTAGTAGTTGTCACAATGTTACCGAGGGTATTGCTTATAAAGCCTAGTGTCCAAACGTTTCTCTTCCTCTTTTGCAAATGTGACTAACTGGTCAAGGATATTGAACAACGCAAATCAGAAATGACACTTTATTTGCAATACACAAGACTTTAACAATCAAATGTAAATATAACAAAAAAAAAACATGTGTAGAACTACATGAACTTCAACAAGATCCACAACATGGGCCTGGTTTGAACAGTATAAGAACAAAGATAACATTGTAGTTAATAGTAACAATAAACGAGAACAACATCCTTCACTATTCTAGATCTATTAATATCAGTCTATCATATCTAAATCAGACCTAAGAATGTACATCCAACTACATGTATCTACAACATATTGAACAGACAGTAATGTCAAACTAAGAGAACTAATGACTACATACAAGAAAAATTCTGCATTATATGACTTTAACGTAAAGTCACAGTTTACTTGTGGACTATATTGAGGCTAAATTTGCTTCAATGTGTAATGTATTTCTTCAAAATTAGAAAATAAAAAGCCCTAGCTATTAACCATGAGATAGAAACTAACACCTGCTGAAAACAGTAATATGTTTATAAAAATTTAACATATAAATGCTGCACTGCTTCCTTAGATACAGGCTAAGTCAATGACATAATTACTTGGTGTGGTCAAGTTACTAGTAAGTCCAAGAAAAAGTTAGTTTGTAATGTAAATAATGTAAATAACTTGAATAAATGAATGAAAACAAAAGGTGAACAAAACATGCCTATGTGAAATTAGTCATCAAAGTAAGTGCACACATTACTACAACATGGACATTTAGTCGAGTACACGTACAAAAAAAAACATCATGCCTTCTCCAGTGACAAAAGTTGTAGTGTCTGACTCTTCCTACGTTATCCAAGTTGTCTTGAATGAAGCCATTCTGCTGCTCTCCTTACACCTGCACAGTTCTTACAGTGTACCTAGGTCTGCTTAGGCTTCCTATGGGAACTGAATAAACTATACCGTCTGCTTCCTCTGACACCTCTTTATGTTTCTCCTGTATGGGTCCGCATGTGTTTCTTCAGATTACCCCGCAGGCTGAACTTCCTGTGACACTCCTCACAGGTGTAGGGTTTCTCCCCTGTGTGGGTTCGCATGTGGTACTTCAGGTGACTCAGCTGACTGAACTGCCTGCTGCACTCCTCACAGGTGTAGGGTTTCTCTCCTGTATGAGTCCGCAAGTGTATCTTTAGACTTCCTAGCTCACTGAACTGCCTGCTGCACTCCTCACACCCGTAAGGTTTCTCCCCTGTGTGACTCCGCATGTGCATCTTCAGATTACACAGCTGGCTAAACTTCCTGCTGCACTCTTCACACTGGTAGGGTTTCTCCCCAGTGTGGCTCCGCATGTGTATCTTTAGATAGCCCAGAGTACTGAACTGCCTGCTGCACTCCTCACACCCGTAAGGTTTCTCCCCTGTGTGACTCCGCATGTGCATCTTCAGATTACACAGCTGGCTAAACTTCCTGCTGCACTCTGCACACTGGTAGGGTTTCTCCCCAGTGTGGCTCCGCATGTGGGACTTCAGATGACTCAGCTGACTGAACTGTCTGCTGCACTCCTCACACCTGTAAGGTTTCTCTTCTGTATGAGTCCGCATGTGCATCTTCAGATTACACAGCTGGCTAAACTTCCTGCTGCACTCTTCACACTGGTAGGGTTTCTCCCCAGTGTGGCTCCGCATGTGGGACTTCAGATGACTCAGCTGACTGAACTGTCTGCTGCACTCTTCACACCTGTAGGGTTTCTCCCCTGTGTGACTCCGCATGTGTATCTTCATATGACCCAGCTGGCTAAACTTCCTACTGCACTCTGCACACTGGTAGGGTTTCTCCCCAGTGTGGCTCCGCATGTGGGTCTTCAGAAGACTCAGTATGCTGAACGTCTTGCTGCACTCCTCACATTTGTGTACTTTTCCACCTCGGCGAGACACTTTCCCACCCTTTCCTGCTCCTGCTCCTTTCCGGTTGATGATGGTGTCAGCAGAATCCACTCCAGATTCCCTCCTACCATCATCAGAATGCTGCACACTTCTTGTTGATGCCATGTCTACTGTACTGGTATTCTTCAAACAACTGAAATGACAAGATGTACAACCATCAGTGTGCATGCGAGGTCCAGCAAGGGTTTAACAACCAGAATTCCAAGTATTCCAAGTAAAAAACTGCAAGGTAAGAGCCTGTCTCAAAGTTTTTAACAGCTAATGAGAGTAAAATTTGTAACAGTTTGACACCTTGATGATGTTGACTGCCATTTTAATACTGTGAACATTACTGTCACAATGGATGCACCAACATCAGATTAACAAAGGACGTTTATTTTCAAATTAAAATTATATAGTCATAGTGGAAACTAAAATGACCAAAAAGTGCATTTGTCTGATCTTTACCAATTGTTGTGAAACTGTGAAACATATGTGCCACTGTGAAACATGTGAACTGCCAGACAAATCCCCCCTTTCTTAGAAGTAGACCAGTCTTGATACAGAACACCCCTATCTGACAGTAGAATAGTCCAACCCAGGAACCTCACTCTGGTGCTAGGAGTCCTGGAGGCAAGTATGAAGCTCCTCAAAAGTCCAGTGTGTGGCCTGTTCACAATGTAGAAGAAGAACGTGCACCACCAATCACATTGATCATCAGTCTGCCCATTATGTGACAATCAAGTATACAATAAAAAAATAAATGCAGCGCAACACTTGCACAATGATGTGCAAGATTGGTACTGAAAAAATGGCATAAATTAAAATGTAATGTTAGATTGAATACGTCAAAGGTCTCTTTTGTGTGCTATCAGATTACATATATAGTTGCTTGGTTGGGTTAAGGCGTCCTAGGCTTTTGGGAATTATTCTATACATATGCCTGTAACTTTTGATAGCTTGGTCGCACCGCGACAAAACTTCACACAGTTTTAGTTGTACTTGAAACGCATTGAATAAAGGGTATTTCAGTTTTTCTACACCTGGATTTTGGGTTAAAATAAAAATACACATTTTGGTTAAAAATAGCCGTTTGTTTCATGAATTTAAGCGCACCTTCCATCATTATATTTTACAAGATGAAAGCCAACCCCATACAAGTTATTTCTGTCCGAGGCTATTGTGTTTAAAATGGGTATTTTGTTTTAGTTTTGGGTCAAAATCACAAGAAACAGCTACTTTTGGCCATTTTTGGTTTGAAAAATCGCCCCACGAAGAAAACATCCAAATCTATGCAAAATAGCCTCGGACAAATTTAATAAGAAAGTGATAATACATAAACATGGATTACTCTAAATATCAATTATGTTGTTTTCAGCTGCGTGTAAAGCCGTTTAAGTCATACTCCGTGAATAAAATGCGTTACAACGCGGGTTTACAGGGGAAATATGCAAATGACCGCCGGTAACCAGAATTCGAACACGCATTCTATTCGAATGACGTCATATCGAACATGGTGGAACATGATTCGGGTTCAAAACAAGTCTGTGGCCATCGTGCAGACACACACCCAGACTCGAACATCAATATCAGCCTAGGCCGCCTTAACCCAACCGAGTATAAGGAGTCAGATTGTAATATTTGAGGTCTAGATAACCGTTACAATACGATTTCCGGTGCCTAGACCCCCCTCCCCTAGAGGTAAACAAAACATAGCCCTGTGAAAATAAAAGCAAAGAAATGCAAAATAAAAACATAACATGCAAATATCTCACATGTTCTACACATTTATGTCTTTGGTCAACTGGGATAAAATTGTTGGGATCGAGCTGAATACATTTGATCCAGGTCGAAGCAGGATCAAAGACAATTTTATCCTAGTAGTAGTACTAGGAAAGACCTCGCGGGCTGTCACCATTGACACTGGGCATACAATATTACAAGTCTTCTCTTGTTTGTGAACCACCCTAATAAATGAATCACTGTCCAATGAAATATATTTGTTTGCTCAAATTTCACAGATTTCAAAGTATGATTTGAAATGATTATCATTTCAGCGTGACAAACACAGGCATTAGTGAACCGCCCCTTACTATAAACGAATCCAGATGTCGGACTACCGGACTCCGCAAGGCGGGAAAATCTTGGACCGAGGCGGATGGAGGGTTTTACAGTACACCATTAATGTTACACATCAACGATTACATATCAATCCAACACTGCTACTCATCCAGACCAATATGGGACGTACTGCTCTGGATGAGTCCTATTATCCTTCATCGTAAAATAAAAGTGGCTTTGGCGACGTTTTTGATGTACCAAAGCTAATAACAAGATCCTTCCAACCCCTTGATGACCCTTTTCCTACCAAGTGTTGCAGCAAACAAACAATTTATTTACGATCGTCGTCTTCTGGGCGTAAATGATTGGGGATAATTTGCTTATCTCCTCCATACTTCGATACAATTTTCATGTTTTACTCATACCACAGAAAGAAAGAGCCTTTAATAGATGCAGGGAGAATATATATCATATATTCTGTCCGATGTAGATCACCACACTGAACTAAACAAAAATGGCCATATATTCTGCCAAATCTATCTAATCTGTGGCAATTTTAGTCCTGATACACAACGGTCATCCTTACCTCAAAGTCCCCTCACGCACAATCGCCTGTCGAGCCTCTAAACCTGTTGAATCGTACGAAAAGTCGAGAGACGCTTCGAAATCCGCTCCTCACACCTCCGGTCCTCGGACAGGAAGGAGCGATTCCGTGAACCGGAAGTACACTCAAGACTGGGTCAAATATTACCTGATGACCCACTCAGTAAATGTTACGTTAGAATGCACCATATGACATTGAAATAATATATCAATATACTTGTAAAAAATAGTTTTCTGGCTTTGTTGAAAAGCGGCCTTGCGCCGAACAAGCATTCGAAGGAAAATAAAGGCTTTGACTTGACTTGACTTGACTTGTTATCCTTTTTTAAAGTTGCACGGATTTTGTAACTTTTAAAGGGCGTCCTAAGACTCTAGTATACTATATTCCAATACATGTATAAATAGCAATTGATAGCACATTTCTGTTCATTTTGCACATCCTTTGTAGGATTTGCGAATATTTTTTTGGGGGGGGGGATGGACTAATATTGATGCGTTCGCGGATGCCATCCATACTATGAAGTCGGTGCGTCTGTACCTCCATGGTGCGGCCTATCCCTTTTCCCTTAGCTCATCTGCCTATATGGGGTACAGGACTGTCAAAAAGCACAGCTGCAGCACTCATCAAATTAATGTCACAACATCTGCTTGGAGAATAGTTGGTAGATTGTCTTGCTTCAAAAGTCTGAGTAGCAAATTCAACTGTTTTTTTCTTACTGATGATATCCTTATGTGGCCCTGTTTCTGAAGATGAATTTTTTTTAAAGTTGAACAATGTGTAGGCGGATGCCATCCATACAAATCAGTGGGACAACTGCTAAAATATTTTCATAGGTTTAAAACTGAAAACCGTCAGCAGTCTAACCAACTTCACTGTACAGGACTAAATTTATTTCACTTTGCTATTTAACTTTATCACAGAAATAGTATTCATGCTTACAAGCGAGTTTCACATCTCATTTCATGCGAGACGTTTTATAGTAGCTCAGAATTTACCATGACTCATTCTCCACTGACCACGGCAAAGGCATAAATCGGTCTGAAAAGTTTTTCATCAATATTGAACGACGCATGAAATTCAGAAAAGAAACTTTATTTATAATAGATACTTGAGGTATTTTGACATAACCAAAACATTTCTACCTAAGTGAACTTCAACAACATCCATAACATAGGTCTGAACATTATAAGAACAAAGGTAACATAAATGGTAACAAAACTAAACATTCTACAAATAAGTATAATACCCTCCACTTATCTATTGCCTATATATATAAGTCTATCACATCCAAATCAAAGCTATGACTCTACATCCATCTAAGTGTATCTACATATCAAACATTTATCCCTAACTAAGAAAAATGCACTAAATACAACAATCCTCTATACATGACAGACATGATGTATATGACTTTAAAGTATCAAAGTTCTATTTTACTTGTGAACAATTATATATGGGCCCTATAGAAGTTAATGGCATTACATGTAGTGGTCTTACGTACACGACTTAGCCTAAGTCTCTGATATCTACAGACATGTAAACTCCAACAAAAAGTTAGTTTGCTACATTGTATGTACACGACTTGAACAAAGTCATATAAACAAAACCAAAAGTGAACATGCCTCAAAGCAAGTGCATAAATGACTACAACATGGACATTTCATCAAGTACACAATGTAGTTCCAGCTGCCTCCTCCATTAACACAAGTTTTTATGTCTAACTAAAAATTACTTGGTTATCTTAGTTGTCTTGAGATGATCTGCTGTACTCCATACACCTGTACAGTTCCGAGTGTCTCTTCGTCCACTTATGCTTTGTATGGGAACTGAATACACTACAGTGACTACACTGTCCACTGCACGTCTTCTGTCACCTCTTTATGTTTCTCCAGTGTGGGTTTGCATGTGTCTTTTCAGGTGACCCAACTGGTTGAACTTCCTGCTACACTCCTCACAGGTGTAGGGTTTCTCCCCTGTATGGGTTCGCATGTGAATCTTCAGTAAACTCAGAGTAGTGAACTGTTTACTGCACTCCTCACATGTGTAGGGTTTCTCCCCTGTATGGGTTCTCATGTGGATCTTCAGTAAACTCAGAGTAGTGAACTGTTTACTGCACTCCTCACACCTGTAGGGTTTCTCCCCTGTATGGGTTCGCATGTGGATCTTCAGTAAACTCAGAGTAGTGAACTGCTTACTGCACTCCTCACATCCATAGGGTTTCTCTCCTGTATGGATCCTCATGTGGATCTTCAGAGAAGCCAGAGTAGTGTACTGCTTACTGCACTCCTCACAGGTGTAGGGTTTCTCTCCTGTGTGGGTTCGCATGTGGATCTTCAGTAAACTCAGACGAGTGAACTGCTTACTGCATTGCTCACATCCATAGGGTTTCTCTCCTGTATGGATACTCATGTGGACCTTCAGAGAAGCCAGAGCAGTGAATTGCTTACTGCACTCCTCACAGGAGTAGGGCTTCTCTCCAGTGTGGGTTCGCACGTGTCTTTTCCAATTACTCTGTACACTGAACTGCTTACTGCACTTCTCACACGTGTAGGGTTTCTCTCCTGTATGGGTTCGCATGTGAGACTTCAAGGAACTCAGAGTAGTGAACTGCTTACTGCACTCCTCACAGGTGTAGGGTTTCTCTCCTGTGTGAGTTTGCATGTGAAAATGTAGAGAGATTGGAGCACTGAACTGTTTACTGCACACTTCACACTTGTATGGTTTCTCTCCTGTGTGGGTTCGCATATGAAGCTTCAAGGTCTGAAGAGCACAAAACTGTCTGCTGCACTCCTCACACCTGTAGGGTTTCTCTCCTGTGTGAGTCCGCATGTGAGCTTTTAGACTACTCAGCTGACTGAACTGCCTGCTGCACTCCTCACACTTGTAGGGTTTCTTTCCTGTGTGAGTCCGCATGTGCCTCTTCATATTACCCAACTGGCTAAATTTCCTGCTGCACTCTGCACACTGGTAGGATTTTTCTCCTGTGTGGGTTCGAATGTGCAATTTTAGGGAATTCGGTGCACGGAACTGCCTGTCGCACTCCTTACACCTGTAGGGTTTTTCCCCTGTATGGATTCGAATGTGTGCAATCAAATTATTTTGTTGACTAAACTCCTTACTGCACTCTTCACACCTGTAGGGCTTTTCCCCTGTGTGGGTCCGAATGTGTATGTATAACTGAGGCGGTGTTCTGAACTTCCTGCTGCACTGCTCACACTGGTAGGGTTTCTCCCCTGTGTGAGTGCGAATATGATCTTGGAGATTTGCCAGTGTGTTAAATTGCTTGCTGCACTCCTCACACCTGTAGGGTTTCTCTCCTGTATGGGTTCGCATGTGTCTCTTCAGATGACTCAGGTGACTGAACTGCCTGCTGCACTCCTCACACCTGTAGGGTTTCTCCCCTGTGTGAGTCCGCATGTGTTTTTCCAGATGACTCAGTTTGCTGAAAGTCTTGCCTGGTGCACACTCCTCACATTTGTGTACTTTGCGACCTTGACGAGACACTTTCGCACCCCTTTTGCCTCCCTTTCCTTTCCGGTTGATGATGGTGTCAGCAGAATCCACACCAGATCCCCTCCTACCATCATCAGAATGCTGCACGCTGCTTGTTGATGCCATGTCTACTGCACTAGTATTCAACTTCTGAAATGACAAGATAGGTAGGAGGGATTATCTTACTTTATTGTTGTTTTTAGACAGTTGCGACTTCTAGTGATCCAACTTACAATACAGTTTAACAAAGTAAAACTTGCATGAGGACAGTCATGCTGTCAATGTTGGAAAACTGATTGCACAATGTTTTGTCACTCAGCCAGGTGTCAGATCATGGACCTAAAAAAGGTCGAACAGTTTGAAAAATTTATGTACCTTGCAGGGATCTACTAAAAAGGGGCTAGGGGCTAAAGTTTACCATCGAGAGGGAAAAGGACGGTCGCCTCCCTATGTTGGACGTAATGATGATTCGTAAACCGGATAACTCCATCACCACAGATGTGTTTCGCAAAGAGACTCACACAGACCACTATTTACTTACTATTTGGTGAAACCATCCTGTGCACCAAAAACTGGGTATAGTGAGAACACTCATGCACAGGGCAAACACACTGATAAAAGACCACACCCTCCGAGCAGCAGAGGAGAAAGTGAGGGACGCACTGCGACATTGTGGCTACCCAGAATGGGCACTAAAAGAGGGGGATAACAACATCACTAACGGGAAAAAGAGGAATAAAGACAGTACCTCCGAAAACAAAGAGCGACACCCTGCGAGTTATGCAGTACTCCCCTACATCAAAGGAGTCACTGAGAGACTGAAACGGGCTTACGCCAAGCACAACGTGAGTCTGTTCTCTAAACCAGGCTATACACTGCGCAATGCCCTTGTTAGCCCTAAAGACCCACTACTTCCCAGTGAGAAGTGTGGTACTGTTTACAAAATATGGTGTGAGCAGTGTGGTGAGGTGTATGTAGGGGAAACCGAAAGGTCCCTAGGTGAACGGACTGACGAACATCAGAAGTCTGTAGACCGCCAAGACGGTAAATCCGTGCTTAGCCAACATGAACTTAAAGCGGGACATAGGGTCACAAATGGCCCTATCTTGGACATTGTTAAGATCATAGACCAGGAATCCCGGAAGGCACATAGAAAGATTAAGGTAGCGGTCCACCTCCAGTTGGAACATGCCGGGATGAATCGTAATGAAGGTTGGAAGCTGCCCAAGTCCTACCTACCCCTACTCCGCAAGGAGGCGGGGGAGGTCAGAAGATCCACACAAGTCTCGACCTAGTCTTGTGTTCTCGCGAGACTAGGTCACTCCGTGATCAAGGTGTACAGTCGACACCGAAAATTTGGAGATCTACCTAAGTCCTTACAAAAATACAGTCACTGATCGAAGAATTTCTAGTAACACTACTAACAGGGCTAGGGTTGATATTTTTTTTTAATAAAGGGTCGTTCGGGAAACAGGAACCACAATTTTTTTTCCTACTACTACTAATGATAATTAAAATTATAAAAGTTTGACACCTGTTGAGGTTGACTGCCACTTACTGATCAAGAAAAGATTAAAAAAAAAAAAAAACTGGGTTATGTCTTGGGTAATGGAAACTAAAATGACCTGAAAATGCATTTGTCATATCTTTACCAGTCACATGATCTGCCAGTTATGTGATAATAAAGTATATATTGCAACACAATACTTGCACAATGATGTGCAAGTTTGGTAATGGAAACGGGGGCATAAATTCAAATGTAATATTACAGTGAATAATTGGTCAAACGCCTGTTTTCCATTGGCTCAACTGTAGAAGAGTTACATGTGACGTAAAAACTAATATAAGGACATAAAATGAGAATACCCAGTGTCAATAGTCAAGTCCCCCCCCCCATGATGAAGCAAACAAAAAACGTCCGTCTCGGAATGCACTGTTACTTGTCAACCACTTTATACACTAAATAATAATTGCATGAATCACTGTCCAATAAAATACGTTCGTGCATAGTTGTTTTACAGATTCTGTCAATTATTACAAATTTAATTGGTAAGTAACATCATTTCAGCATGATATACACTTGTATATATATAGTTACTTATAGTTATACCGCCCTTGACCAACACAGGCATTAGTGAATCGCCCCTTTCCATAAACGAATCCAGATGTCGGACTCTGAAGGCGGGAAAATCTTGGATCGAGGCGGAGGAAGGGTTTTCCAGTACACCATAAATACGTTACATATCAACGGTCGGTTACATATCAAACCAACCTTGCTACTCATCCAGGTATTTAGACAAAAATATGATCATCCTTCAATGTAAAAATTAAAGTCGATGTGGCAACATTTCTATCGTACCAAAGCTAAACAAGTTCCTTGTAAACCCCTTGATGACCTTTTTCCTCACAGGCAAACAAACCCGAGGGCGCCAACTCTGTTTTCTGTTTCTGTTTTTATTTACGATCGTCGTCTTCTGGGCGTAAATGATCGGGGATAATTTGCTCAACTCCTCCATACGTTGATACAATTTCAATGTTTATTCACACCACAGAAACAAAGAGCCTTAGAATTCTGTCCGTTATGAATAAATTCCACATAATAAATTTATTTGAACTAAACATAATTGCATAAATGGCCATATATTCTGGCAAATCTTCCTAATCTGTGGCTATTTTGATACTGATACACAACGGCCATCCTTACCTCAAAGTCCCCTCACGCACAATCGCCTGTCGAGCCTCTAAACCTGTTGAATCGTACGAAAAGTCGAGAGACGCTTCGAAATCCGCTCCTCACACCTCCGGTCCTCGGACAGGAAGGAGCGACTCCGTGAACCGGAAGTACTCTCAAGACGTGGGTCAAATACTACCTGATGACTCACTTAGTGAATGTTACGTTCGAATGCATCATATGACATTGAGATGATTTATCAATATACACGTAAAAGTTTTTTTGGCTTTGTTATCCTTTTTTTTCAAGTCGCACGGACGTTATGATGAAAAGTTCCCCATGCAAGGAGGTCCTCAGAGAAACGCAGCATATGCTTTGGAAGGAAGGAAGAAGCTACTGCCTCTCTCTGTACAACCTTGACACAGTCTCGTTACTAATGGGTACCTACTGGCTTATCTCCGAGGTGACTATTCAAGGTCAACATAGAAATGGAGAGTCGTAATTACGTAAGAGGCCGTGGACGTGAACGTGAAGTGCACTTTTACTTTCACAAATATCTTTTTTACAGAGTAGTTCCGTGCACTTTTACTTTCACAAATATCTTTTTTACAGAGTAGTATTAGAATTTTTGTGCTTTTCTACATATTCTCTTGCAGTTAGTATTGTTTTTTATCAAGCGTCCAAGGAAGTAGCCTGGGTACCATCCCCAGTAGTATATTCGCAAACTCTATAACTGGTCAACTCGGTCAACTCGGTCCACTACCCTGGTCAACTCGGTCAACTCGGTCAACTTGATCAACTCGGTCAACTCAGTCAACTCGGTCAACACGGTCCACTACCCTGGTCAACTCGGTCAACTCGGTCAACTCGATCAACTCGGTCAACTCGGTCAACTCGGTCAACTCGGTCCACTACCCTGGTCAACTCGGTCAACTCGGTCAACTCGGTCAACTCGATCAACTCGGTCCATTACCCTGGTCAACTCGGTCAACTTGGTCAACTTGGTCAACTCGGTCAACTCAGTCAACTCGGTCCACTACCCTGGTCAACTCGGTCAACTCGGTCAACTCCGTCAACTCCGTCAACTCGGTCCACTACCCTGGTCAACTCGGTCAACTCGGTCCACTACCCTGGTCAACTCGGTCCACTACCCTGGTCAACTCGGTCAACTCGGTCAACTCGGTCAACTCGGTCAACTCGGTCCACTACCCTGGTCAACTTGGTCCACTACCCTGGTCAACTTGGTCAACTTGGTCAACTTGGTCAACTCGGTCAACTCGGTCAACTCGGTCCACTACCCTGGTCAACTCGGTCAACTCGGTCAACTCGGTCAACTCGGTCCACTACCCTGGTCAACTCGGTCAACTCGGTCAACTCGATCAACTCGGTCAACTACCCTGGTCAACTCGGTCCACTACCCT
>NW_017804243.1:1749930-1751362 GCF_001625305.1 Branchiostoma belcheri | reverse complement strand
TCGCCAATTTGCTTCACCGCAGACTAGTTCACTGGCAATGTGTCATGAGAGCCTCCAAGAAGATCCCACGGTTACCCTCCAAGCAGAGGTTTGGATTTTGGCTAATTTTGGCGTGTTTTGTGGCTTTTTTTGTAAATCGGGCTTTCTTCTTTGGACTGGTATCTTTTGGTTGGGCTGGCGTAAAAAAAAACCATACCAGTGACAAAACGAGAATGCCCGATAAAAAGCCTAAAAAAACGTCAAAAATAAGCCCAAAACCCAAACCTCTACTTGGAGAGCACCTACAGTGGCAAGGCAGTATCCACGAATAGGCACTGCTTGGCGAACTGGATACTGCCTTGCCACCGTAGGATCTGCTTGGAGATTAAGCCATGTCAGCATATAGCCTTACTTTGAATCTACTTTATATTGCACTTGAATACACAAACTTTAAAAGTCGGTGTACTGTTATGACAATGCACGATCGCATTTGTTGGCCTCCTTCGTAGACTTGTGAGGCGGTGGCGTTGACTTTTTTCGGGGAGCGACGCGAGGGGGCGGGGGTTTGTCGGCGAGCCAGTTTGCCAAACCCGGACGGTAAAAAAACTCTTTCTACGGCAAACTCCCTCGGCGGCAAACCGTCCCTCCGCGGCGCAACTTGCGTCGCTCCCCGAAAAAACAACAACACCGCAGCCCCACAAGTCTGCGAAGGATGCTACGCATTACCACGGTTCTCCATACACACATATATTGTGTCCCAGTGTTCGTTTTGCACAGAGGGTGAGTTTGTTTATGCATAGATTTGTTTCACAGCCCAGTACAGGTGTCAGCAGTCCGCCGAGCTCTCCGTGACTGCCCCGGTAGAAGCCTCGGACACGGACTTGGTGCTGAGCAGTGCACGGTTGCTGCTCTCGGACGATGTGAGGCTGGACTGAGTTGTGCATGCAGTACAGTACGGGAAGGACGAGGGCCGACGCTCCTGGTCCCTCGGAAGATGCTCGCTGTGGCGCCTGACTAAAGGTTGCCGTTGCTGCGACTCTATTTGTACTGTAGTTGTAGTTGTAGTTCTGGTTGTAGTTCTTTGTGGGGAAGTCTGAGATATAGGAACCGTGAAGGGTTCTATGTTGGACATGTCAAAGTCGGCCAGGTTGTTAGGTATGGAGGATATCCACTTGATGATTCTTTTGCGTTCCAGCCGTTCACGGTTTTGTCGTTGGATGACGGCTAACATGAGAAGGGCCATGGAGATGACCATGCAACCCCCGGCTATGGCGCCGGGGCTAACTGGTCCGTCGTATTTTAACGGCCTCTTCCGCCGCCTTTTCTTCTTCTTCTTGCCTGTTAGTAAGGTAGTAGTTATGGTTAGTGAAGACAAGTGTTAGTAGTGTTGTGAACACCGCGAAGATACCACGTCTGTGTGAGGAAACTGACTTCGTCAGAATGAAACAACTTT
>NW_017804243.1:1717439-1749910 GCF_001625305.1 Branchiostoma belcheri | reverse complement strand
AACACTACAAGAATTGGGACTTACCCAAATTTTCGGGCCGACTCCATCAACCTTGTTTATTAATACTACTTGATGTATATTAAAGATCAATGCATAGGGCAATGCTGTAAGCAGTAACCAAGTAAACAAAGCTACAGATGCAAAAAGTATGTATAACAAAAAATAGTTGAATGCAAATTTTTTAGTCTTAATGTTTCAAATCAGATGAACTGAGAACTGGAGAAAGTTCTGTTGTTAAAAGTGGTCAAAAGACAAGATGGAGGCCCTACACTTCCCCGAAATCTTAGCGTGCTTACATTTACAGTCTATTTGGCCAATTTCTAGCCTCTACCAGGCTTCAGAGGGCGACAAGCTGTTCTCTCCAGCAGACCAAATCGCCTGGCATGCTATCTCTCTATTTGGCCGATTTCTACTCTTTCCAGCCACCTCCCGAAGCCTGGTAGAGGTTAGCCAATTTCTACTCTTTCTAGTCGCTTATGAATAGCCTGGGTACCATCCCCAGTAGTTTGCGAATATACTACTGGGGATGGTACCCAGGCTACCAAGGAAGTCCTCTTTGTCACAATTCTGTATCATTCTGTACAGCCGGTATAACTGCGCAATTCGGCGTAACGCACCAATTTCACTGCAAGAAAATATGCATACAAGCAGAAAACTGTCGACGATTCAAAGATGGTCATTTTTATGACATTTGCATCTACGTACAAAGGGAGTAATAGCTGATTGGCTGCTTGCTTATTAGGGAGGTAGGTTCATCAACATGATCTGACAATAACTTAAAGGAATGTCCTCTTAATTAATTCAAAGTCTTCGCAAACTTGTAGAATAGCAGCAACAGTTGCTGTGGACTTGGCCACTTGTTCCCCCTGAGTGCCTTAGGTGGCTCCTTAAATATTTCCTTCACATTTTGTTAAAAACGCCGTCCGTACTCTTCAAAGATTGCACATGCATTATTCTCTGTTGGAAAATAAAGCAACACTGAGGATGGACTGCCTTTTATAATATGTGGCCTCTACCAGGCTTTAGAAACGGCTGGAAAGAGTAGAAATTGGCCAGATAGACAGATAGTTATGCCAGGGGAATCTGCCGCTCCAACTGTACTCCTTTGGTGGACCAACTACCCCTGTATGTTATTTAACTATTTGGCCAATTTCTACTCTTTCCAGCCGCGTCTGAAGCCTGGTAGAGGCTACTCTTTATCAGTTACATCCCTGACCAATACTCCAACGATACTCCAACGATATGTACATCGGCTGACTCTTTAGTCTAACGCTATGTCGTTCACAACAATATCATCGGTTGTCGTTAACGTTTCTTTCTCTCTTTCTATGTTGTCGACATCAATACTTATTGGTTGTACAATATGTACTTCTGGCCGTTCTAAAGTCGTGCTGTCCGACGCGATGGGCGAGTCGTCATCGGGTGACTCCACGGCGGTGGTGTAGCCAGTCTCCGCGGCGGAGTCCGTACCGGGGTCCGCGGGGTTCACCTTAGGTTCTCGCGGAGCGTAGCCGGCTATGGACAGGCGATCCATTCTCATCTGGTGGCTTTCCGACTTTGGTAGTGTCGCCTTCTTTTCTTTTTCAGCCGCGACACTTTTTGTTTGCTGTGAAGGGGTTGTGTACCCGGCGTATATCAGTCGTTCTAACCTCAAGCGTTCTCCGTCGTCTTGTCGTCTCTTGTTTGGCTGCTGTTCTAGACGGGTCGGGCGTTCTGTGCGAGTTGGACGCTCCTGTTGTGGATGAGGCACAGGATCGTCTTCGCCTTCGTCCTCTATGGACTTGAGATAACCAGCAGTTCCCAGACGTTCTCTCCTCAGGCGACCGGATTCGTCCAAGGACTCCATCGCAGAGTGGTACCCACTGGCCGTGGATTCGGTCTTGTCCGTCCGCGCGCTGAGCATGGACGCCCGGGCAAGGCTGTGAGGTCGCCTGGGCAGGCTGTTGCTGTGTCTCCAGTCGATCCTGCCCATGTCCTGCATCGGGATGAAGTCGAAGTCGACGTCGGCGGGGATGGAAGCGATCCACCGCCGGACTTTCTCGTTCTTGGCGTCCCGTCGCCGCCGTCGGTGGTCCTTCCGGCGGCATTTGAGGCAGCACAGCGCCACGCAGGTGAAGAAAACAGCCGCTGATACCACGATGCTGGCCACGTAGACTGGTCGCAGTCCTCCCTCACCACCTGAGCATGTCAATGGGAGATGTTTCCTTTTAGTTTTCATCAATGACTGCACCATGACCATGCAGACATGACAAAATATCTCACCGCAATGTCTGCTACATCAGACATCATGCTCTGTTAGTGTACAGCACAAATGTCATTGATGGTTCCAAGTGATGGTACTATCGTGCATCGGGTTTCAGCAAACACGTCTGAAACACAATTTGGACGTTCGATGACACTACGTAGTTTGTAAATATAACACTCTCCACGCTGATTTGTAATGTTAATGCTCTAGTAATGGCGCCGAAATGCTGATATGGTGCTCCTACATGTATGTTGTTACACTCACATGACCGATGACATGCGACCATCCCGTCCAGTGTTTACGTACGTTCGAACAGTTCCGTTGTGGTTCAAAACCAGGCGGCGATTTGTTTCAAGCACTAGAGGCATACATGTACATGAGGCTGATCGTTAATAGGGCTAAAACTGGCAGTCACACTACAAAGAAGTAGCCAAGCTTGCGTCTGGAGTGTCTAATACACAGACACGCACACAAAATGCAACATTCACACATCAAACTATTTCATCCCATTGTGTGTTACGGTAGCAAAGCAGATTGTATTTAATTCTACCACAAAGATACTGGTTAAAGTCATTAGTATCAATGCCATAAAATGATCTCTGAGAGCATTACAATCATCTAAGTTTTCTTACAAACGTTAGTCTATATCTGTTAAAATGTAAAGATGCTCAAGTATACATGGTGTGTAGTACTAATATAGTACATGCAACCTGATGTTTAAATGTATGGTAAAATGGTTGTCTTCATGTTAGATGGTGACTGTGATATCCCTGACTTTAGTCTTTGCAATTAATATGTAAGTTTTTTCCATGAAAGGCCACTTTTTATACTCTTAAGTATACCCTAGTATTTATGAAATACACTCTTTTTTTAGTTTTTTCTTTCTCTCTTTTTAACTATTGCACAGGACTTCGTGGCCATTCTACGTATCTTGCTGTGGTTTTATAAGTCAAGAACGTCCTAGCGTCCATATATAGTGTTGAACATTTGATAGTCTATGTAAATTTGGGCATTGCACTTCAAGTTTTCTATCTCAATTCTCGCATCTATTTTATGTTATGTTATGTTATGTTATCTGCTGACAGAATTTCAGTTGTTGAATCGCCAATTTGCTTCACCGCAGACTAGTTCACTGGCAATGTGTCATGAGAGCCTCCAAGAAGATCCCACGGTTACCCTCCAAGCAGAGGTTTGGATTTTGGCTAATTTTGGCGTGTTTTGTGGCTTTTTTTGTAAATCGGGCTTTCTTCTTTGGACTGGTATCTTTTGGTTGGGCTGGCGTAAAAAAAACCATACCAGTGACAAAACGAGAATGCCCGATAAAAAGCCTAAAAAAACGTCAAAAATAAGCCCAAAACCCAAACCTCTACTTGGAGAGCACCTACAGTGGCAAGGCAGTATCCACGAATAGGCACTGCTTGGCGAACTGGATACTGCCTTGCCACCGTAGGATCTGCTTGGAGATTAAGCCATGTCAGCATATAGCCTTACTTTGAATCTACTTTATATTGTAGCCTGGGTACCATCCTGGTTAGTTTACGTCCGCTCCTACAGTCGCTACCACGACTGTAGGAGCGGACGTAAACTAACCAGGATGGTACCCAGGCTATTTATATTGCACTTGAATACACAAACTTTAAAAGTCGGTGTACTGTTATGACAATGCACGATCGCATTTGTTGGCCTCCTTCGTAGACTTGTGAGGCGGTGGCGTTGACTTTTTTCGGGGAGCGACGCGAGGGGGCCAGTTTGCCAAACCCGGACGGTAAAAAAACTCTTTCTACGGCAAACTCCCTCGGCGGCAAACCGTCCCTCCACGGCGCAACTTGCGTCGCTCCCCGAAAAAAAAAACACCGCAGCCCCACAAGTCTGCGAAGGATGCTACGCATTTCCACTGTCCTCCATACACATGTATCGTGTCCCAGTGTTCATTTTACACAGAGGGTGAGTTTGTTTATGCATATATTTGTTTCACAGCCCAGTGTCAGCAGTCCGCCGAGCTCTCCGTGACTGCCCCGGTAGAAGCCTCGGACACGGACTTGGTGCTGAGCAGTGCACGGTTGCTACTCTCGGACGACGTGAGGCTGGACTGAGTTGTGCATGCAGTACAGTACGGGAAGGACGAGGGCCGACGCTCCTGGTCCCTCGGAAGATGCTCGCTGTGGCGCCTGACTAAAGGCTGCCGTTGCTGCGACTCTATTTGTACTGTAGTTGTAGTTCTGGTTGTAGTTCTTTGTGGGGAAGTCTGAGATATAGGAACCGTGAAGGGTTCTATGTTGGACATGTCAAAGTCGGCCAGGTTGTTAGGTATGGAGGATATCCACTTGATGATTCTTTTGCGTTCCAGCCGTTCACGGTTTTGTCGTTGGATGACGGCTAACATGAGAAGGGCCATGGAGATGACCATGCAACCCCCGGCTATGGCGCCGGGGCTAACTGGTCCGTCGTATTTTAACGGCCTCTTCCGCCGCCTTTTCTTCTTCTTCTTGCCTGTTAGTAAAGTAGTAGTTACGTTAGTGAAGACAAGTGTTAGTAGTGTTGTGAACACCGCGAAGATACCACGTCTGTGTGAGGAAACTGACTTCGTCAGAATGAAACAACTTTACATGTGATAATTATTACAAAATAAGCATTGGTGCTGTGTTCGTATAGTTTTTACATCGTAAGGTTTTATTATAAGTATCTCTGTGAAACTGAGAAAGTATAACATGTGTTTGAGATTTTGCATGGGAAATTGTTTGCTTGCTTGTTTGTTTGTTTGTTTAAGATACTAGGACACCAGACGTGGTATCTTCAGTATTAGGTGAAAAGCACACCGTGGATAGATTATTAACAGTTGACACTGAGACATGCCGGAAGATACAGAGATCACAACATGCACCATTGCCGGCATGCACTACCCTATACAGAAATGCAAACTACGAATTCGAGCAATAGTTCAAACCGTGTGAAGGGCAAGCAATGGATTAATGCCGTTTTTTGGAACATAGCAGGCATTTGCAAAGGAGCGAGCTTGTCTGATAAGTAACATATTACGTATGAAAGTACGTATGGATGTAGTCATGAACAAAATGGCGGACCGTTTAAACCAAAAAGAATATATATAAATGCGAGATTAAACAAAATAAATGCAAAAGAAGATGAACAAAATAATGAAAAACACAAATAGTTAAACATAGTCTTTATTTTTAAAAAAGCGAGCAAAAGCAGCTAGCTACTACTGTTACTTTTCTCTTGTGGAGACTACCCTTTTAGGGTATGTATATAATATAAACATAGCTGGCTGGCACACTTATATTTGGCATGCGACAAGCTTCATCATTCAATGCTCGAGACCTCCAAATAACTTTTTAGTTACATTCCATCTACAGTTCTCGTCATTACAAGCAAGTTAGAATATAATAATCTCTCAAACCGCAGGCTGAGTACAATATCATGCTAAAAATTCTAGACGCAAAAAAAGAGCTGTATGTACACCTCAACTCAACACGACACCATGCATATCACACTCGGACAAAACCGGAACGGAAAATATATAACTGAAAGAAAATAATCGCATTTTTTCTTTATAAAAAATGTTTCTCTTCACTAAGTTTCCTCCTGTTTTTGTTGTTGAAAACTTTAATAGCGCTAGGTGTAAGCTTTAAGTACCATGCTTCAATGGTCTATATACAAGTCTCCCCGACCATTTTCTGTACCGATTTTATGATTTAGCCCAGTGTGGAAAATTTCGTCTGGTTTCACACGATCCAGGGACTATAGAACATGTTTACGGTCGATGCATTGTTTTGTATCATATTTGAAATTATGAATTTTGAAAGCAGCTTATATGAAAAAACGAGGTCTTCAATTACACGATTAAATCTCTACTTAACTTTAAAAGGTTTATAAAGTTTAATCTTTTATATTTTACGTCCGACCTCTCTAATCTAGCTAGTTTTGATATGATAAGGGTTCAGGAATAAAAACACAAAACCCAAAATATACAGTCCTTCAACGAAATCAAGAAGCTAACGTCGGGAAACAATGGATGATGCGTCTTACCATGCGTATATGCCATCTGATGGAATGCCGTACAGTAGGGGACTGGGACCACGTTGGCAGAACGTACTGTGCCTGTGCGAAACCCGGATTTTTTCACGTTTTTCGTTGGGTGTTTGGTCAACGTTGCCTCAGAATTTTGCGGGTTGCAGACGATATCTTTTCCGACACAACATTTGAAAACTATACACGGAATGTCATCCGTAAATATGCCAATATGACCTTAAAAGAGACGTTCTGTCGAAGTGCTTTGCACAATACATTACGGGTTTTTCGCGCGTGCAGTACGTTCTGCCGACGAGCTGGGACAGGGACACGTCACTTTGTGGTCGTGCACGAGGCACATGATATGAAACGATACTATATGGACATATCTTCCTCATCCTCAATGAAAATACCCTGAAATTCAAAAGCGACTACGATTGGTTCTTTACCCGTCGACTTTGTGGTGGTCTGTGGCTTGGATGTGGGTGAGGGTGATGAGGGGACTGGCAGCGGGGTGGGAGGTCGGGGAGAGGCCGGCTGTCGCTTCTTCCCTCCCCGCGTGACCGCTTCCCCGTCTCCGCTACGTGCCACGGAGCTTCCGCTGCCCTGTTTCCCGTGTGCAGCAGGCGGCGTCTTCTGTCCGACAGGTACAGTTTCCTCCCCTCCGGCAAACTGGGCGAGTGTCTCCCGTGTTCGGGACGACAAGTCTTCACTGTTCTCACTGGCCGTGTGGAGGTCCTGTTTGTCACGCGCCGCCAGTGGTTGGTACTTAACCGTTTCTCTCCAGCCGGGAAATTGCATGCGCGGCCCGACTGCACCGACGCCGGCGCTTGGCCGGATCGGGTCCGTCACGATGTTACTGTCCCCGCCCGAATCGCCGTACTCCTCCGACCGCAACAAACTCCGGTCTCCTGTGGGCAGCTCGTTTTCCCGAGACGATTCTGATTGTCCGTTTCTCGCCAACGTCGTTCTCCTTGTTGTGAGATCGGGGTTTTCCTCGACCTGGAGTCAGCGTGCCGAAGAAGTCAAATTCAACGGTATCGCCGGATTCTATTGGAGGAGGGTCGGGATCTTCTATGCCTGAAATACGGCCTCTACAGTGTTTGTAGACGCCGGTGTAGGAGGGTCTCTTTAATCGGTGTAGTAGGGCCATCTTTACCTGGTATAGTAGGGCCATCTTTAGCCGGTGTAGTAGGGCCATCTTTAGCCGGTGTAGTTGGGCCATCCGTACGTATAGAAGCAGCCCGCATGGTAGAAATGGGTGCTGAAACGCCTTCATCTTGCGGTTTGGCCTTTCTCGGTCGTGTAGGCACCGGCTCAGTGACACCTGCTGTAGTAGTAGTAGTAGTAGTAGTAGTAGTGGAAGGCGGGTTTGTTGTTTTCTCTCCGTCAGTGACAGGCGTGCTTACGTTTATCTTGTCAGTAACGGGTGAATCTGCCTCCCCTATGCCAGAGGCACCAGAGGCAGACGTCTTTGACTCACCCTCTTCCGCTCCGTCTTCAGAACCATCAGCAGAAGACGTCAGAGGCAAGTCGTTGTCGTTAAGTTTGTCGTCTTTGAAACCTGACCCCGTCGCACTGCTTTCCGTGTCAGGACTTCGCAGAGGGTCGCTGTCAATGGCGATTTCAAGCGGTTCCCCGGCGTCGACGGAGCTGCCTTCAGCAGCCGAGTTGCCGGGTTCTTCGTCGTTTGCACCTAACCTGGAGCGTAGGAATTCGTCCAGCGTCTTGTCGGCGGAACTGGTCGGGGCTCCCGTGTCGTCAATGCCGATGGCGGTCGCAGAGAACTCCATCTCCACCGTGCTTCCCTCCGGGACTGCAGACGTCGGCTGGCGGTCTTGACCGGACGTCAGCCAAGCGATGACGTCGAACTCTTCTTCCTCGTCGCTGGCACTGGTGGGCTGTACGAACTCCTGTTCCTCCTCTAACTCTTCCTCGTCCTTTTCTATGTCGTACTCGTAGGTATACGGGACACCTGGCGAGGATGACACCCGTACAACCTTGCTTACAAGGAGGGTGATGACGATGCGTCGAGAGCACGGGGACTCGCCTTTGTCGGACGCTATCACACCTATCCGGTGCACACCTGTGTACAAAATAAAGTTAAACGTCAACTATAGACCATAACATAACGATTATTACGGTTTTCAGGGGCCGTGCTTGCATTTGTGCGAAGGCGTTCTACATCAATAGTGATTCTGAAGAAAATGTCTACTAGAGCACGTAAATTCAAATGGGATAGAACTTAATGCAGTAATACATCCCGTCAAATTGTGTGATACATGTAGTTGTCGGCTGGCCGAGGTTTCAACTTTTATTTCATCCGTTGATAAAGTTATATGATAAACATCTGGATACCAGACCACAACTTGATATGGCAAGGGTACCTAGCTTGGTCTACTGACCTAACATACATGCATCATTATGGATCCTCTATGGCTGGCCAACTCCCCTGGCCAGTTACAATCCCTTTTTAGGCCGATTTATACTAGTCAGACTGCAGAGAAGGCTATGGTAGATGCCTGTTAGCTTGAGAAATGAATCCACTCTACTTTAGAAGTCTTACCTGCAGGCAGCTGGTCTATACTCCTGATGACTCCGCTGTCCCAGTGGATGTCGAACAGGCTGATGTCGGTGTCCTGGTCCAGGATGTACCAGATCTCCCCGTTCTTCCCGCTGTCCCAGTCGTGCGCCCGGGTCACGGCCAGGATCGTCCCCGGCTCGGTCGTCGTCGGGAAGTTCAGGAACAAGGGGATAGTTTTGTAAAACACGGGGCAGTTGTCGTTCAGATCCTGAAATAGAGAATCGTCGTATGTTGTTTTTTTTTCCGAGGTGCCGTTCAAAAATAACAATTTGCAAACTTACAATAATTCATAAGCGTAAATACTTGTATTGGAATATTAAGTTAATTTTCATAGGACTGACTCAAGGGACAGACTGAAGTAGAACATCTGATTTTTTTGTTGACTACAGGGAGGAAGAAACACCAAAGGAAAATAACGTGACAAGAAACAATGTTTCAATCGTCTTTCTCCATACTTCGATTCGACTTATCGCAAAATAGCAGATCTAACGTCAAATATGAAGTGTGTAAGAAAGGATTAAAGCTACATCATGGACGATACAAAGAAGCAAAATTTTCTGGTAATTTCTTTACAAAGTAAGTCGAATCAAGCCTACTCCATTGCATCTAAGTGCCGTTAAAGAAGTGGAGGTGCCAAAAATATGAATTAAGCCTTACTTACGAGTGTGTTTAAAAGCTGGAAACACAGCTGTCAGGCATGTTTGTTTACATTCTGGTATTTTGTGGTGGTGACACAAAATAAAATGAGCGCGACGCGTGTGGGTTGTTTTTAGCGCCAACAATAAGTATCAGAAAATGTAAGATTATAGCACAAATGCAAGATAATATCAGAAATATATGTTGAAAAGTGGAAGTACAGTATAATTCCACATTTTCCCCATTTTAATTGAAATATTCAAATTTTTGGTACAAAAATGTTACATAATGCCACTTTAAGACTTCGACTCGAGTAGCCTAAGACTTCGACTCGAGTAGCCAACCTGCACGTTGATGGTGACTGCTGCCGTCGCTGCTAGCGGGTTCGTTCCCTTGTCGGTTGCGACGATGGTCAGCTGAATGGCAGGCATGCGGAGCCGCTCGTAGTCCACGTCGGCCGAAGTGTAGACGTCTCCCGTCCGGGTGTCGATGGTGAACAGGTTGTAGGCGCCGAACGGAAGCAGCGTGAACGTCAGCAAACCGTTCTTGCCACCGTCCTCGTCATATCCGTTGGGCTACAGGGACGAGAAATGTTAATATATAATCATTATGAGGGCTATTGCACCATTTTAATTGTAGCTAAACTGTAAGAATTGTTGTAGCTAAACTAGCAGAAACTGTACGAATTGTTGTAGGTAAACTAGCAGAAACTGTAAGAATTGTTGTAGCTAAACTAGCAGAAACTGTAAGAATTGTTGTACCTAAACTAGCAGAAACTGTAAGAATTGTTGTAGCTAAACTAGCTGAAACGCTGTCCTCGTCATACCCGTTGGGTTACGGGAACGAGAAGTGTTAATCGTTGTGAGAGCCATTGCACCATTTGTGTTGTAGCTGAATTAGCAGAAACCGTAAGAGTTGTAGCTAAAGTAGCTGAAACTTAACACTACCCTCGTCATATATGTTGGGCTACAGGGACGAGAAGCGTTAATCATTGTGAGAGCCATTGCACCATTTTGTGTTGTAGCTTAACTAGCAGAATAACTTTAAGTCGAAAATGGAGGCAACGAAACTGGATGGGTGGACGGTGTTGGGCCTTGGGTACGTCAAATGTATAATTGGTATGTCAAATGTATAATTGACAAAAACCCATGATGGATTGTTTACAAACTAAGCGGCAAACTAACTTTCATTGGCAAAAGTTGTCAAAACAAAGTATACGATACCGTCAAAGCTCAGTATATTGCATCTATGTATAGGAGTTCTAATCAACTGTCTACAACTACTAAAACAAAAGTCCCAAATAACGGGACAACTGGTTGCTTACCGACAGTATTTTGGTGCCTATTGGGACATTCTCTAAGACGGTCACATTGTAGTAGTCAGGCTCGAAGACAGGCGCGTGCTCGTTCACCGTGGACGTCCGGCTGCAGTCCTCTCCGTCGAAGCCGGGGAAACAGTCGCAGGTGTCGGGGGAGATGCAGGTCCCCTGGGAGGAGCAGTGCTTCACCCCCGTACAGTCAGGCTCGCTGCACGAGCGGCCGTACCACAGAGCATGGCAGTAGCACACATCGAACCCGACACACACACCATGTCCTGTGGAGGAATGACATGCAAAATTGGCATTCTTAAAAATTACACATTAAAAACTTAAATTGAAGGTACTTTCCTGGTACCGAACTGTCATCACTCGTGTCCCTGGAACTGAAATACCATCACATACTGTCCCTGGTACTGAATTTCCATCACATACTGTCCCTGGTACTGAATTTCCATCACACACTGTCCCTTGTACTGAACTACCATCACACACTGTCCCTGGTACTGAACTACTGTCACATACTGTCCCTGGTACTGAACTACCATCACACACTGTCCCTGGTACTGAACTACCATCACACACTGTCCCTGTTACTGAACTACCATCACACACTGTCCCTGGTACTGAACTACCATCACACACTGTCCCTGGTACTGAAGTACCATCACACTCTGTCCCTGATACTGAACTACCATCACACACTATTCAAGGTACTGAACTACCATCATACACTATTCCTGGTACTGAACTACCATCACACATTGTCTCTGGCACTGAACTACCATCACATACTGTCCCTGGTACAAAATGTACTGAAGTACCGTCACAGTAGTGAACTACCATCAAACACTGTTCCTGATACTGAACTACTATCACACACTGTCACTCAAATAGGGCGTGAATGTGCAATGAAGTTCACTGTCATTGTAATAATGACAAGATAAAACTTGAAGCGTAGATGAAATGATAGCTAGAGGATTACCTGAGCAGTAGTGCATCCCCTGACAGGTAGGACGGCTGCAGTCGTGCCCAGCGTACCCGTAGTGACACTCGCACACGTTCGGCTCCACACATACACCGTGTCTGGAGCACTGGCGCACTTCGTCACACGCTATTTCACCACAATCTTCGCCTCCGTAGCCTGGATAGCATCTACAAACAGACACGTGTGTGACAGAAAATAAGATTCCTGAACGAAACCTGACTTCACACAATGTAGGTAAGCCTCGCAAGTTTTCGTCTCCTAAACGGTCGCTGAAAAGGTCGATGCCTCATCGTCAAATGGTCGGTGCCATATCCAAGCGTATCCTAACATTTTGGAGGGGAAAACGTTTAAAAAAGGTTTAAAATGCAAATGTACGACAACAGCATGAAAAACTGTAACTTTAGTGAAAAAAACAGAATACACGCTTGGATTCGGACCTGGGTCAAAATGCCTAATCCCCAACCAAACCCAAATCCTCTACGCCATGAAACATCACTGTGTCGGCAAACCTAGAGTTTGCCGTTCTGCGATGTGGCATCTATCATTTGACACGATACCATCCGTACGTATACTAGCTATAACAGCTATTAAGATACAGATACACACTCACCGACACGCGTTATCCACAGACCCGTCCTCCCGTCTCTCCACCACGCACATGCCGTTGTTGTAGCAGTTGTTCAGGTGCGAGCAGTCAAACGTGATGCTGCAGTTCCGCCCGAAATAGCCGGAGTGACACTGGCAGCGGTTCGGCGCGACGCAGTCCCCGTGTCCGGAACACTGGCTAAGCTTCCGGCAGTCCGGCAGGGCGCAGCTGCGACCTCTCCAGCCACGATGACAGGCGCACACGTCATATGCAACACAGTCACCATGGCCTGTCCGGCAGAGGTACATACAAGGCGGATTATACATAGTCGTAAAAGGAAAATAGTTGTAAAGTAAATACAGGTAGTCCCATACATGTAGCCTTGAAGCCTTCAAGAGGTTAGTCTACTGTCGACGTCGCGCTATCTATCGGGTGTTTGGGTCGTAATATTTTTAAAGCAGGTAACCTTTATTGTACATTCATGCCCTATCGGACTAAATACAGGTAACAGATGCAAAGGTACATAGTACAGACTTCTGACATTAGTAGCTCTAAAACTACAATATTATATTGGGTAGTGAAAGGCAGAGCCCATCTATTTTCGTCCATCACTTTTTACCTCCCCGACCGAAGTAAATTACCCAATCTACCCGGTATACCTGAGTGGAGTGAGGAAAGTTGTGTAAAGTGCACTTCCCAAGGACATATTGTCTTGCCAGGAATCGAACTTGTGACCTCTGTATCATGTCCGCTAGCTAGCTAAACACTTTGATGCCACCTATTGACAGGTGAGCTATATCAGAAGTCAGATCAAAGCCACAACAGCACTGATATTGCAAGAGGAAGATAAAGTGCAACTCGTTGGTTAACAGTACCAGAACAGTAGTCCAGGTCTTGGCAGGACTGTACGGAGCAGTCCTCGCCGGTCCAGCCGACGTTACACCTGCACCAGTCAAAGTCCACACACACGCCGTTCCCGGAACAGTCGTCCACGTCGTAACACGTGGCCTGCAGGCTGCAGTCGATTCCTTACACATGAGAGGGGAATCATAATAAGAGTTATAAAGGGATTGTCTTTTAGCTTGCTTGGGGAAACTCGAGTACGCGGTGAAGGTACACAGATGGGCATATATGTTTGCCATGTACAACTCTGACCTGTTTATGCCACATTTCCAAACCGGGGCCCAGTCGGGCTGTTTATGTGAATGAAAAGTAAACAATTTACAGTATATCAAGAATATACCGTATTATAGATAAATGGTGCTCCTGATTATTTTTTGTCTTTTATATCAAATATTTTCCTTCTCACCAACTGCCTGGTCGGGCCCCGGTATCAACTTCAGAACTGTGACTTGAGCATGTAACCTACTGCTCAAGCAGCAGGCTACCATCTAAGGCATACAAGTTGCTATCTTTCATATTAAGATGAGGGGAGAGTGGCAGTGCTTGAATGAGCTTGGATTAATGCCAAAACGGGTACTTACCACTGAAACCGTCGTTACACTGACACACGTCTGTCTCCTCACACACACCGTGCTCTTGGCTGGTGCAGTTGTTCACATTGTAGCAGGTAGCTAAAAGTCGGGACAGCTTGTAAATATGCATGTACACCATAAACCCATACACTATGAGCTAAAGCTACCATCATTTTATTCATATAATATGATAGTAGTAAAACGCCATCAAACAATTCTCTCATGCTGGGCACTTCATTTGTTGTACAACTGTGTATGATACTATGTCAATCAATCAACGACCCTGGAATATCGGTCTGTGTTCTGTGCTTCTCGCTGTGATTGGACCTATACCATTATTACGTCACAGTTTGTTTACCTGTTCTAAAGAACATTTTAGAACGGTCAGTTAAAGAATAAAGATCATTTCAAAGTCTTCAAAGTCAGGTATGTTTGATTTTTGCTGTGTCTAGTTGTGTTGACACAGCATTACATGCCGCATGGGTGATTTAGTTGTGACATTAGACGAAAGTAGACGAAAGTAGTACTGTATTAAAAGCCTAATATATTAGGCTAACGCTACACAAACACACACCGCGCTACGCACCCCTGTACAATATAAACTTTGATTGACCGGCATTCATTGCGGTAAACAAACTGTGACGTAATAATGGTATAGGTCCATTAGAGCTCAGAGCAGCCGTCACCAGCCAATCACGTTGCTGCCTGTAGTCAAGACACAACGTGATTGGCTGGTAACTCTCCCTCCAACAACAGGAAGTGTTTGATTGGTTTGTTGGCGGCTGGTCGCCGTTGAAGCAGCGAGAAGCAAGGATCGCAGGGTCGCTTGACTGACAAAAGCGGTGAGCTTTTTCACGAGAGGATGCATCAAATCAGAAGAAACCAAAGTATGGAAAAAAAATGACACACCCACCTTCCCAGGTGCAGCCTGGTCCCTCCCAGCCGACGTCGCACTGACAGAAACCGTCCAAACACGTCCCGTGTTCCTCCGAACAGTTACTGCACAGTCCTTCAAACATGCAGACAAGGCAACGTCAAGTCTTAACTTTTAAATACATCACACTTATAGAGCAAATTCATTTCTTCCAAATAACAGATGCCGAAAACTTAGAGGTTTTACACACAGATATGTAGTATATATGAATGATACATAAAATACACAAGACAACAGTCATTCAAGGAACTGGATAGATTTTGAAAACTGTTTGACTGTTCTTCAAAATCTATTCAAATGCTTGAGTAACTCTTTTCTTGTGTATTTATGTATGAAAATATAAAGTATATTCTATTAAATGGGCATTATGTAACATTTTTTGCACCATAGATTGAAATGTTCTATTCAAAAATATTTGTGTGAAACTTTACTTCCACTTCTTATTTGTGCAATTATTTCATATTTCTGACAAAAATGGCCCACACGAGGCGCACTCAGTTACCAGATACTAGTACTACCAGAACGTAAACAAATATGGCTGACAGCTGTGTTTCAAGATTCTAAATACACTCTTAAGGCGTCATATTTTGGCACCTACCCTTCCCAAATGTCACTTATTTGCAATTGACCAGGGTTGATTCAACTTACCGCGTCAAAAAGACAAGAACATTGACTTTTTGTATCAGTTACAAAATTCAGCTTTAATACAACCGATCACCAATCAACTGATATTAGAATTCCATTGCAAAGAGATCAGCAAGATTAATCCACACTGTCTGGATCTGGGATTATCGTGTCACCTTTAATCGTACAGACAGCTCTCATATTAACACCATCTAAGTGCTTCCTTCTGTAGTATCGCCACACGTAAATTGGTCCTGTCTGTATCATTACTTAACCTGTCACAGTCAATAATGTTATTAGCTCCCCATCTAACGGTCATTGGGAGGGTGTGCAAAGACGTAAGTTGTATTATGTAACATTAGTACCATAAAAAAAGTAAATTTTCTGGTTATTTCTTTACAAAGTAAGTTGAATCAAGCCTACTCCACTGCGCGTAAGTGCCATTAAGGAAGTGGAGGTGCCAAAAAAATAAAAACTGGAAACACAGCGGTACACATGTCAGCCACATTCTGGTATTTTGTGGTGGTGACACAAACTTAGTGCGCCTCTTGTGGGTTATTTTAGCGATCAACCGAGATAATTACACAAATATGTTAAAAAGTGGAAGTACACACCCTGATCTTCATCCTTGCCCCCACTCGTAGCCCTCCCTGATCTTCCTCCTTGCCCCCACTCGTAGCCCTCCCTAATCTTCATCCTTGCCCCCACTCGTAGCCCTCCCTGATCTTCATCCTTGCCCCCACTCGTAGCCCTCCGTGATATTCATCCTTGCCCCCACTGTGGGGCAAGGATGAAGATGTTACATGAAGATTTGATAAATTAAATTAAATTTCAATTTTTGGTGAAAGAATGTTACATAATGCCCCTTTAAAATGAAACGTTTTGTACTACCTGTCTCACACTCTGGCCCTGTCCACCCGGGTAGACACACGCACTCTCCTTCAACGCACCGACCTTTTCCGGTACATTCCGTAGGACATTCTGCAATGAAAATAGGGATTGTCAGCTGGGAATATGAAAACTCACTGTTATCAGCAGTCACATTCTTTGTAGAGTGTCGTACGATTTTGATGCCGTAGAATTGTCAAGCTAGCTGTGGCAAAACCAACCGCCAAAAAGGATCTAAGACAGCCTTTTCTGTAACAATACAGCTACAGGACCGCGTTTCAGTGGCAAATAGGACTCTACAGCCACATGAGAACACAGCTGTCACGCAACTACAGATGGATAACAAAGCTGTCTAAGTCATGCAAGTCTTACTGACGGACGAAAAACACATGCATGTAGTTTGCCCTAACGTATGCCCTAAAAGGCTTACATTTACAATACTTCCTCAACACACCATATCAAAACGCAAACGCACACCAAACTGTATAAAGCTAGTATGATTACTAGTACTAGTTTGACTGCCTTGTATATGGGGATCATTACAAGTTCATGTTGTATCATCTTATGGCAAAAGACCGTGTACGAGAGGAGAGACACATACCGAGATTCAGTTGCCCCTGCTCGGCAAAGGACGAGTCCATCGTCAGCGCCACGTCGAAGACGCAGTTGATCAGCAGGTCCTTGGGAAGCTTTCTGTTGATACATGCATCTCGTGCCGCCTGAAGGATATAATTATATATATATATAGGAGTGAATTGTTAGGCACACTTCCTAATACACAGACACGATACATAGACACCCTCCAATGAAACTGTATGTCCCAGAGACTCAATATGAAAATGCTGTGAAACCTCTGAAGATGGGAAACTGAGTTGTCTGTGTTGTACACCAGGCTACATCCCCCAAATCTACTCTCTACCGGGACGGGGGACGATATAGACTTCCACCAACACTCGACCCATTGCTGAGGTCACTTGTATATAACCCTCAGAGCTATTAGGTCAGATAGCCGAGTGATTTAGTCGGAAATTCCGGAGAGTCATTTTTTTTTAGTTGGAGAAGTTTTATTGTTCTACAACGTAATTGAGTTACCAACTCAGATTAACTTCTATGATGACATCATTACTCGTACTTTGAGGCGATTGGGCGGGAGGTCTGAGATGTCGTAGAGAGGGACGTAGTACGGGTCTGTGTAGGTGCGGTCCATCACATCGCCGTGGTGGAAGTTGGAGGCTGTCCAGGACCAGCTGCCCTCCAGGCCACCGTCCTCGTTTGTTTCGTTAACGCGCCCTGGAGAAAAATACGTGTTTGGTAACAACAGTAAAGTAACGGTGACTAAAACAGCTCCTATACAGTCAACATACATTCTGAAGCATCATGGATAGCATCTAGTAGGCTTCAGAAACTCTTGGGAGGAGCAAACCGAGCTCCTTTTAATATATAGCAGACCAACTACCCTGGCATGTTATATGTCGATGTGTCCAATTTTTACTCTTTCCAGCCGCTTCTAAAGCCTGGTAGGTGCTGTAACTTCCAACGTCTATAACATGTACAATAGGGCTGACTGAATGACAACCACTTGCCAAAAAGTAAATACTGATAAATCGCCATGTTTCAACACGACCTCAATAACTAACCAAAATCTATTTTGGCCAAAAGTTATACGTGCGAAAACACAAACGTAACCCAAAACAGAACTTCCGTCCGGAGGGAGACCACCCTCCCCGAAGGCAAAAACTTACAGGACTCCGCAAAGGACATGGCGTCCGGCAACAGAACTCCGTCGGGCCCGGTGAAGTCGTTTGCCGGGTCGTTATCTAGGGTACCGCATAGCCCGTCCGTGTTGCCCTTGAACTCAGCGGTCGGCAGAAACATAACGTTCATGTACATCCGTTGCATGACGGGACTGTGCCTCACGTCCACAGAAATACTGGCACCTGTTTAGACAGAAGATACTAGTAGTCATCGTGTCAATTCCAATTTTCATGGTGCTCACTGTTATAGGACCCTACAGGGCAAAGGCCAGTAATCTATGCAAGCACAGTGGGCCTAGTTTATAGTGGGTATACAATACATGTAGTCTACAGAGATAACCTTCAGAAGGCAAATGTAGAGCCTTTTTCTGTTTGATCTGGATGTTTTAGGTAAGGATTTTAATCTTTTGAGTTGTCCAGAAAACAGACTTTTAGCCATGCTTGGGTTGTCTGGTACGTTAACGAAGATATACTAGTGTTTGCACGTGGTCATCAGTTGTCAAGGGGGGTCGTAGGTCATTTGTGTGTCTGGGGGGTCATATTCACGATGCTTTCTGTTGTATAAAATTTCTAGTTAATACTAAATGGACACTTAAGAGGTTGGAATACCCTGCTAATGTATGTTTTTCACAATAAAAAAAACTATTACTGTCCTTTGCTCTGCAGATGAACAAAGTCGTAAACCACAAGCTAGTACTACACGTTGATCATGGTGAAGACTAGTAGGACATGTATAACCTCGTACCGGAAACAAACTGGAAGGAGAAGAACGCCACCACCGCCCCGGGGTCTTCTTCTCTCCCCTCGGAGGGGTTACTGACGTCCAACAGTACGGTGTTGTTGGCGAGAGTGTACCTCTGTCCCAGGGCAACAGGCTGGAGAACACCATCAATCCTGCAACACACATCATCCGGGTGTTACGGGTGTATTTGTGAAAGAATTAGAAGTGGGGATCCTTTGACATAATCTAAAGGCCTTTATCAGTGGGCTTGCAGTTTTGTTAGTTCCACAACCACATACTGGACTGTTCCAACGTTTCGACGACCTCTCTGTCGTCTTTATCAGGCCAAGGTGAAAACGGGACGGCATCCTTGCCCCTATGTTACAAATCGACGAGGATTCTTTGAAGTCACGTTCGAGAACGTATGTTTTGGCATGGCCATTCATGACGTCACAGACCAGTCAGTTTGCCCTGATGAAGACGACAGAAACGTTGTCAAAACGTCGGCACAGTCTAGTTGTGTAAGTAAGAAAACTATGTTTAAATTGACTCACCAACCTGATGAAACTGTTTACTGATTAAAAGAATGCTGTTAGCTGCCAAGATATTTCATACGACCAATGAATGTGTATTGCACGATGATACGATGTTTGGTGGCGTACCTTAGGAAAGGCAAGTGGCTAGCGTTCGCAGACTTTGGCGGCGTGGTGATGGTGACGACGCTTGGCCCCGCCTTGACCGCTGCGGCCCCCGTGAGGGACACGCGCTCGTGCGCAAAGAACCTCGTCTGGATGCCGAAGTCGTTGACGGGACTCTTGCAGTCCCAGAACTCCCCGATTCCGAAGTAGTCAAAGTGTATACCTGTATGCCAGAGTGAACGTTCGGGAAATGACTTTCATGAGAAAAGTATCTACTGAAGAACAATGGAAAGCATCTTCATCCTCCTAATTATAACATAACATAACATAACGCAAGGTCTGTAACATTTAGTCTGTACTAAGTAAAAGCAATAATATCAAAATGTAAGAACTTAGAGTTAGGTTTTGAAGTATTGATTTCGCGATACCACGTGTCTTGTTATATTCTGCCATACTAATTTTGTGGTTGGTTGTTTATTTATTTGAAAAATAAAGAGAGATTAAAAAACGAACTAAGAGTTAGGAAAAGGTTTTGTCTGGATGTAATTGTGTGAATCACGTAGTAACATATGAAATGGTATGACTAATTGATTTTTCTTACAGTTAAAATATCTACGGAGACGGAGTTAGCCACAACATAACCGGTCGTACCATCTAGAGTCTCCAGATGTGGATCTCCCCACGCCCGCCTGGCCCGGCGCCGGTTGCAGCAGGGTCCGCTCCATCCTCGGTGGCAGCGACAGGTGGAGCCGCAGCCCGTACCGACGTCTGCAGCACAGACTCCGTTACCTGTACAGTCTGGATGGACGGAGAAAACATCAGATCTTTAGAACGTACATGAACAGATGTCCATACCAAGTCACGACAGGTCAGTTCACTTCAATTCTTCCTCTGTGAGGTGACACTAGTTTCTCCACAAGTTTCTGACCAGTATGGCAGAAAGACGCTCATCGTCCTAAAGACCAACTTCCTTCTCGACTACCCTCTTACGTCACGAAATCGAATGCCTTAAATGATGTGAATGCTTTCATTGAAGAATGTCTGAAGATGTTAACAGTCTGTAGGAAATGTCTGACAATAGTTCCTATATATTGCTGTCTTCACATTGTCAACGAATCAATCAAGAAATTGGAGATTTCAGACTAGTGGGATTGTTTTGGGTATCCGGGAATCACATAATGGATTCCTACTCATACAATTGTATGAAGTATGCACATCCTCCAACGATTGCACCGTCAGTCAATCTTTTGAACCACAGATTCTCAGCCCGGCCCGCAAATCACACTATAACCCCAGGCTCACAACAAGTTCACGACCCCATCACTCAATGGGATTACTCATCCTCAAATTACTCAATTCCCTGGGTGGGTCCCAATGCGGACTTAACACACCAACTATTTATTAACTCGACCGAAAATAAACTATAGTTTCGTCAAATAACAATCAGAACGCTCACCCTGACATGGGCTGCAGTCCGGCTGGTCACATTCAGGCCCCCTCCTCCCGACCACGCAGATCGGGGGTCTGCCGCAGTCCTCCGACTCTGGACAGGAACACTTGCAGCCCTCCCAGACCGGCAGCCGGTCATCGTCACAGACCGGGCACCTGTTACGGTGGTCATGGTTAATCACTGTACAGCTGCTGTATTTGTTTCAACATTATTTCACAGGCAGTGCTTACGTGAAGGGATTATGAGCACAATTCAAGTGTCCATTTATTATTTTCCCTGTTATTCCTGATAAAAATAAATTTAATTCCTGATGCAACCCTTCCACCGAAAAAAATCTGTTCTTTTATCTGTAATATAACTTACAGAGCGAGGAGAGGTTGAATTTATCAAATTTACTTTTGTATCTGTTAACTGCATCTGTTTACCTTGGTTTGTTGTGATTTGTACTTAGCCCGGCATGACAAAAATATACGGTGACCGTCGTTATCCATTTAGTATTGTTGACACTAGACTCGCCTAGTAGTATCTACATATAAATGTTGCAGCATTGCAACTGCTTGTGAAGGGCAAAAATTCACAATGTGACATCCTAGCATATACAAAAAGATTGTAAACGACTTTGGTCATCTGTGATGGCTACTCACACGTCATTAGGGCAGATACAGCCGTCTGGTCCAAGCACGGAGTCCTGGCAGTTGTTACAGGTGCACCTGCATGGACAGCTGCCGTCAGGTGCGATGGTATCTGTACTGCCGTCCGGACAGTCGCACTCACACTGAAGTATATAAAAAGTATTCCTGAGTGATTTTCCATCCAAACCATGAAATCATCATCCTCAAGCTATTCAAGAGCTCATAAGCTATTTTACATTTTCATCATGCGATCTCGGGTTTAGACACCTGTCCTTTCGCTTTTGAGGCTTCACCCAACACAAACCCAAAGAAATAAAAGTTCACTGTAGATCTTCGTACGATTTTGATGCATATGCTTTTAAAGCAAGTTGTGACAGAACTCCCGACAAGGATCTAAGCCCTATCCGTGAGGAGACAGCAACAATTTGTAGCAAACATGCACGGCAACCCCCACCCCTTCCCTCAAATGTCAATTTGCGTTCATACGATAATTGTCACCAGGCTATGCTTGACCAAGACAACCAGTATCAAAGTACTGTCATTTCATTTTTATTTATTTACCCAGGGGCAGCATCGGTTACGGCAGTACTTAGTCACGCCAGTGTGAACATTACCAAATCAAACAGTAGGTGTGACCATACCGGACACGAGCCATCTTCATTCATCTCCCGTTCGGACAGATCGTTACAGAGACAGGGGCAGCCCATCTCTCCGTCTTCCATGTACATCTTGGGCAGTCCTCCCGGGCAAGTGTTACAAACGCAGCTCCCATCTCGCATCTGCACAAAACAAAACCACAGTTTAGCATGAAAGTTCATCTGAGTTGGTTGATTACATAATGAGAAATAAATTGTTCTCCAACTAGAAAGAAATGACTGACTCACCGGAATTTTCGATCAAACTTCTCAATCGGGAGGGAGGGAGACGGTACCGACTTCTGATAAACTTTGACCCAGCGTGACGTCACACGTGCATCATGTGTCTACTGCACTTAGGTCAGATAACTGATGAAGACTTAGAGATTCGGTCGAAAATTCCGGTGAGTCAATTTTTTGAGTTGGAGAACAGATAATTTCTCTTTATAAAAAAATCTGCAGTTTTCAAAAACACAAAGGTAATCTGAGATAATCTGAATACTGGATCATTACGACATGTAAGTACGCATCGCCCGGTCTACACATTTTAAGTTAAAACCTGCAACTTGTATTTCCGTTTTTTTTACAGTGAGTAGAAGTTACCGGAGTGCCCTTCCTGGTGTTGAGCGGGGGGTCACAGTAGCAGTCACACATACACTCTCCCGTGTACGGGTTCACCGCCCCTGGAGCACCGGTACCCGGGCAGGTACAGCACAGCTCCAGCTGTCCGGCACAGCCGCTGGAGGAACAGGGAAATGTTACATTACAATAAACCATCCCAACGTTAACTTTTAATCAAATGCTCTGTTTACGTTATACTCTTACGGGAGATTTTTTTATAACTCGACAACAGTACAGGGCTCTTTTGTACTGTCTACTACATGTATAACTAAGATGAACAAAACTAAATACATGTATGAATAAGGTCATCTTACGTACAAAAAATATATATGCGTCGTCAAACTACGTACACATTCTACCACTTGCTACATAATGCAGTTCATTCCCGCGTGGTGCCTCCTACAGCACCAATCTTCTTTAGAGAATTTACAAATGAAAACACGGTCCGCGCACTGCGTATTCCGAATTTTCCAACAAGACGAAGAAATTAACTCCTTTTCATGACTATTCATCCTTGTCATACTCCCTATTGCAAAATCCTGCATACAACGACTTCAAACATCGATCGACCGAGTCACTACTTCGCAAACCATTTTATGGGACCAACACATCGAGGAATTGCTGGTCTTCTAAGTCAGTAAAAGCGACCCACTAGTAGAACACCGGGTTGTAGGGTTAAATCGACTGCCACCCTACCTAGTGATATTGACCATAGTGCTGTTCATGTAGTCCGGTGCCTGGAAGGATCGGAAGGTGTCGTTGAACCGTTTCGAGGAGATGTTGAGAGCTCCTCCTGCCTTCACCACGCCGCCGCTGATCTCCACGTACTGCGGCGTGTCGGAGGTACTGCAGCGCTCCGAGCAGGTGCTGGCCTTCAGGCTGGCCACCAGGGGCGCGTTCACCGAGGCCTGCATCAGGGGCTCTCCCGTCCAGAATGTGTCCGCCCCGGCAGAACCTGGAAAGTCGCCCTATACCTCCATCAATAGGTCAAACGTCCCTTGCATCCAGCAATTGATTCTACATCTGTGGCAAATTGCATTTTCTACAGCAGCAATTTTTATTTAAAAAAAAAAAAACAACTGGAAACTACAAATTTTTAAAACATCTGCAATGCAAATACGTAATATGTTGACATTCACATGGTCTACCCAACAAACTACTGCTCTGTTTATTCTTTCATAACACATTCATATATATATATACATATGAATTTGTCCTTCAACTTGCTACATAATTTAATCCTCCACAACAGTGCGTCTGCTACAGTATCAGTTACCATGGTGACAGCCGTCATGTCCAGGTCATTGACCTTATTTGCCACTACAAGTAGTGGAAGAAACGGATCAACAACAATAAGTTCTCCTTCTACGAATGTAAACATAAACAACAGGTCACCTAGAGCGTCTTTCATCCAGTCCGGGATGTCCTTGTGTACGCCAGGCGGCAGAGTCGGGGTGGAGAAGGACGGCCATTCTACCGAGAAAGTGGGAGACACGCTGATCGTCACGGTCCCGTTGCTACCGGCAGGCATACTCACGTCATAGTTGTGACGAACGTCAAATGGCTTCTGTGAGTTAACAAAATAGGAAATGTCGTCAATACCAAGCTTAATGTTTTTGTTGCAATTTTAGTTAAAAGGTATGGCGAGATCGAGCAACCATTTATAGATACACGAAAGTGACATTGCAGACATTCACAGTAACCACTTTTGAAAGACAAAATTTATTGATACGTAAAAGCTCCGACGTATCCAAATACGTTCATCATAGTTTACAAGAAGTACCAACTAGTGTCGTACCACCTACGATCTATATGGCGACGTTAAATAGCGTGTTTCAACAGCTACACTGACCCCAGGTTCGGAGAAGTCCATGCCTTTAGAACTCCGTCGCCACCGCGCTCCCAGCCTCACGTCGGAGTTTGCCGTCGTCCCGACCGTCAGGACACCAGCTCCCTGCGTGATGAACACTATCGTGGTTATCAGGATTCAGTTTTTTATAGACAACAGGTTGACAGGTCGGCAGCACGTACTGTGCCCGCGCAAATCCAGAATTTGTCATGGATTTTGTTGAGTGTTTGGATATAATTTACCCATTGCAGAGGATCTATATCTTTTCCGACGCGAATACGATATGTTCTCCCGAAGTGCTAAGCACAATACAATACGGGTTTCACGCAACCACAGCACGTTCTGCCGATATTATGCTAACACAGGGAGGCAGCGATATAAAAAAATAGAAGAGCCCAATTGCAAGCATACCAATTTATCTAATAGTTTCCTATGCAGCTTTCTAGCGGAAAACGTTTTTCTATAGCGCGGGTAGGGCGATCGATAGTAGCTAGTAGAAATCAATGTGATTTAACACTGCCTTCACTGTCTTAAACCTTTGTAGAAACAAACACTGTCCGCAAGAAAGTCTGTACAGGAGGCTATCAGTGTATTCTATCTCGGAGAAAGGCAAAGTGCAGACATCTTACCTCCATCTCAGCATTGAAGAGAACCTCGGCGTGCAACAACAGTTTCCCGGGCACGCACACGCTGGCAGACGGCGGGCCCACTATGATGCAGAACTCTAAGGCACTCTTGGCTTGTCTGATGGCGAGTTGTTGAGATCCTCTCGAACTATTCCTGTAAACGAAGTGCTTTAGCATGAGACAATAGCATTGTGTCGTTCAAAAGCAAGGTGAGACATAAAGCCAATCATTGCTGTCGATATAAACAACACAGCGTTGCTAGTTACGTCACAGAACTACTATCTCGTGACCAGAACACTTTGTGGGAGCAGAATGCCTTGGGAACGAGTTTTAGAACAGTCCAAGATTGATGGGGATCCTGGAATGTTCCCAAGGGGATCTTGGGCTGTTCCATGTTAAATAGCTTTAAAACTATAAATCACCAATTAAAGTATACATCACACATGAGGTCCTTCACAGAAATATCATTTAATGTATATCTTATATAGCATCTTTAGTATTGACATTAGACCTCACCCCTTCCAAATTGTGGTTTATCCCAATGACGCAACAATCATCACCGTGGCAGCCATGTTGTTTGTTGATGTTCGAGTTGTGCGTTCTAACGGCATCGGGTCACGAATGTAAGTTCTCCTGCTTTGTTTTCTTTACTCACACAATTTTTTATTGATTTGCTATCCATGAAGGACAACAAAATGTTGTGTTACAACCTCTAGACCCCCCTCCCTCACTGAAAACGTCAAACTTGGTGATAGGCAACGCGCTGTGTCAAATAAGCTGCTACTAAGATCATGACCTTGGAGGAAACCAAATGACCTTGTTCGCTGTTCCTACCTTCATCAAAACAAAAGTTGTAAAAAAGAATATTTGGGATGACATGGCTCTTTCTCCTTCTATAATGAATCGTAATGCCTCTGATAGAGAGATATCCTACGTACTCCAGTACTACGCAGTTGTCTTTTATCGTACGTAGTTGTATTTCATCGTACGTAGTTGTATTTTATCGTACGTAGTTGTATTTGTCGAGGACACGGAATCTTGTTGGGAATGTTTGAAGGAGATACTCTCTGGACTGCCAAACCAACACAAGCCTGATACAAATAAACGAACCATACACTTCTGACAATGTTAGATGATAATGATACACAACTGTAGGGGAAATTTACAGATGTTGCATAGTAGAAACAAAATATGTACCTGATAGGCAATTCAAACTCTACTGAATTATGAAGATAAATCTTCGAGTGACATCCATTATTCTTCTTCTACTTCTACTTCAGTGTCACCATGAAGTAACTATGAGTATTGTTTACCTAAATGTCCAACCTTGAACGTAACCATGGACGTAAAAGAGGTTACATTATGCTTGACAAATGCTCTAAACAGAATTATGACATTCACACACACATACACACACACACAAACATACATACACACACACACACACACACACACATACACACAAACACACACACACACACACACACACACACACACACACACACACACACACACACACACACACACACACACACACACACACACACACACACACACACACACACACACACACACACACACACACACACACACACAAACACACACACACACAAACACACACACACACAGGAACGCCCCTGAAAACATAACCTTCTTGGCGAAGGTAACAATCGAGTGCGATCACTACCTTGCCTTGAAGCTGTACGTGGCGTTGGCCAGTAGTTGTATGGGTCCGTCCAGTTCCGCACCGATTGCTGTCAGGTAAGGCGGCACGGAGGTTACGGCTAGTGTCAGATCTAACTTCGGGGTGAACTTCACGCTGGCAGAGATGTCAACGGTGTCTTCCTCGTCTTCAGACTATGAGGTACATGGAACACAGAATGGTTACATAGCTCAGGATTGCTTTCACTTCTGGGACAGAAGTATTGCTGTCGGTGGCTCACTGGGTGGGTTTGTATGTATTCTGCCTGCACAAAGTAGATTGTGTCATACCACATGACAGGACAGTGACAGGCATGACAGGAGTCAAAATGTCAGACAAGTGAAGAGGTGAAAAAGTTTACAAAATCTGGCATAGAGCCGACCCTTAAACCCTACACAGTTATGAAATCGTATGAGTTACAATCTATCTATGATGTAATTCAATCGGGTATTTCCGCATGACCAGACAGGCTAAATTGATCCAATAACTTTTATAATACAAAACCCCAACACACTTCCCAGAAGTCTCAAATCTCCTATTTCTTAATTGTTCTTCGTATTTGTGTACAACGTCGCTTGAGTATTTTCCACCAACTAGCTTAACCTTCTCCCTGCTGCCTTGCGCCATAAGCAATACAAATTTGATACCAACTTACAGTAGATCTCAGCCGCCTGTTCCAGTCGAAGTCTGCCACGGCGGTGCTCGAGCCAAGTGCCCTCTTCTTCCTCCTCTTGCCGTCTGACAGCATGAGTTTCTCCTTCTCCACGTAGTCTGAAGATGACGTCAGGGCCACGGATTCCAGGAACAGGAAACCTTCCTCGTAGTTCACTGTTATGATCTGCAAAGCAAATGTACACTTCATAAGGCTTGGGTCTAACTGTTAAAGTATGTTACGTATCACAAGCACTAACCCAGGCCGATTCAATTACTGTCGTACAAAGCCGTCTTTGTATGACCTATGCTTAATCTACTACCAGGTATTACTATAGCACGGTTTACAAGAGGCCTAACTTAATACTGAGTTACAAGTATTGAGGATCGCAACGGGTCTAGGGTACAATACAAAAGGATGCCTTGGATACTAAGTGAAATACTAACAATCTGTGCAATCTATAATTGATTGATAATATAAGGAGAAGTACAACTACACGTTTTATGCATGTGAGTCATGGACCACGAACTGAACTCAAAGCCCAGCGAAATATCGCAGTTCAGTCAGTTCAGTATGCTTTGCATGCTGTCGCCATGATTGGTTCACGACCTGAAATATGCAGACTCCTCCCACAATAGTCCAACTAACTCTAGATGGAGTCCAGCCTCGTTAGCTTTGGTCCACTTCCAACGTGCAACGTCCCAAGCTAAAAAGGCTGGACTCCAGGCTAACTCTTTGTACCTACATGCACGTCGTATATTACGGCCGTTGCAGAAACCACCAGGGTTTGGACTACAGTAATGAGGATAACCTACACCGGAAAACTCACGTTGTCGGGTGGAAGAATGCAGGACAGCTCACCTGTGATAGGACGGCACCAGTGGTCCTACCGATGATAACGTTCCCAGGCCGGATGTTCAAGTCTTCAGCAGAAGTCGTGTCCAGAACCAGAAGTCCCGGCCGGCTGTCTCCACCCGTACATGCTAGCGTGGCCTCCACAATTTCACTCTTGTGCTTCTTTCTGATCTTTGATTCAAGTCTGAAAAAGCGATATTGGTTACTTGAACGTATAATATTTTGGTATAGTTTTTTCAATCTTTGCAGTTAGCTATAGGTATACACATAATGAAATTGGGTACGTTTCGTAGAAGGACAACTAATAGATAAATTTATTTATTTCTTCATTTGATATAGAAAACCTGAGAAGAATAAGAATATAGAAAACGTCCGTCCAAACACAAATTGAACATAGGTTAATACTTACGTAACAGAAATTGACAGATATACAGAAATAAACATCAATGTGATAATTGAATTTATAATAATAAGGATAGATAACTACAACAAAAATAACTAAAGCAAATTGTACAAAACAAAATCATCATATCTAAGTCATTATTTAAATCGTTAGTGTCCAAATCCTTTCGTTTAAAATGAAAAATAAAACGGAAACCTACTCGTCCAGCCAACTGACGTCACCAGGCTCGCACTGCTTGTGTTCGGTGTGGACGAAAACGCCCAGGTCCTCCTCCGTGAAGTCCTTCACCACTTCGATAAAACCCTGGCTCTCCTGGTCTGCCACCAGGTCGCCCGGGTTAACAGCGGGCTCGGGCTCCGGGTTGGCAGGCATGATCATGTAGTAGGACGTGATGAGGTTTCCAGTGTTCAGGTCGATGAACTCACGCCCGAGACACTTGTATACAGGTCGATCTATGGTAGGTAAACAGGTGATGTGTGAACAAAGAAATAGACGCCTGTGTGTGCCTACTTGCTCACTCGGTGGTTTCTTCGGTTATTGTAGGTCGCTAGCCAGGCTTATGTTACGGTAAAGAGATGTGTGAACACATATACGCCTCTGTGTGTTAACATTTGTCTTCTTGCTCACTCGGTGGTTTATTCCGTGGCCAGGCGTTATGTCACCCTACACACCTCGAAAGAGTAAACCTTAATCAAGCTGTCACAATGCAGTTGGCATTTTTTTGCTAACTCGGTGGTTATGGGTCAGACATTATGTCATCCTAAATACTTCGGGTAGACTAATAAATTTCACTTAATCACACAGTCACAATGTAGTTTCAAAACGCATTTTTTATGGATAAGCTGTTAGAGTCATTTTCAATGAATCTACTTCAGTGCACCAAATGAATCTACTTCAGAGCACCAATCGCTTACTGGAGAAACTTACCCTCCATGAAGTGGATGTATCTTCCCGTGCGGGGGTCGAAGCCCTCCTTGACGGAGTTCAACGAGAAGTGGTCCGGCAGGGCTTCCTTGGCCTTCTCGTCGTTGACGCGGTACATCTGTACCTTCTGGCTGAAGTCGGCGTACGACACAACGTCCTCCAAACCCACGGGCTTTGCAACAATCATGGTGTGGTTCTCTGGAAGGGAAGAAACCGGTAGCGTGAGAAAAAGCAAGAGATGGCATATTCGAAAAGGCACCGTAGTGCTCGCTTGTATGGTCGACATTTGAAATGTTAAAGAGTAAATAATAAGAAAAGTCTAGTAGTTTGAAAGACGACAACTGACCTGTTCCACAGGCTCATAAAAATAGGGGTGGTTTGGGTGTAGAAAATACAATACAGCCGTGGGATCGTGAGTTACATGTATAGCTGCGTACGTACCGACACAACTCATTACAATACTCAGTCGGAGATCACTGACCTAACTAACGTAAGGGAGGAACAAATAAGATTCAAGACACACCTAGGTTTTCGACTTTGTCCACCCAGTGCATCACACCTCCGCTTTGTGGACTGGATATGATGTCTCCGTCAAAAGCGTCGATTTTAGGATAAGCCACAAACAAGGTGGTATCGGTGGCCGTCTCCCGGAGTATGGGTTCCACTGGACATGAGTACAGGATGACCTTCTTTGGATCCACGTACTTCACGTTGCTGTGGACAAGAGATCGAAGAATCCTCGACTCGTCCGAATAATCGGGACGGACGAAACCACTGGGGCACCTCTGCTCGTTCCAGACGGGGCAGATTCCAAGCTCGCTGTCTTTGTAACATCCCTCAATGTCTTGACATCTCCGACATATCTCCTCGTCCAAGATGGTACGAGTGTTGTTGCAGTACCTTGACAAGCAACTTATTTGCTGCAAAACAAGGAAAGAAGAATATATGGTGACCAGAACTCTAAATCTGTCCTGCCACTTGCTACATAATGCAATTCAACACCACAGGATATTTTCTACCGCACCAGCTTCCATGGTGACAGCCGTCTGGTCCAGGCCATTTACCTTATTTGTTTGGAATTGAAGAAGAAGAAACGGATACAATATGTTTTCCTTCTGCATAGGTAAACACAAATATATAACGGTAGTTTCTGGAATGATTCTAGTCCACAGATTGAGTACATTAGCTGTGTGTCTAACAAAAAAATTAAAACCCTATGCGAGGAATGGTTGTACTGGGAGTTGTGGTATGCACTAGTTACGATGTGTAACTTGCGTCTACAGAAACGCGTATTTGTACAACATTTCATATGACGCTTGGATGTTGAACCAGATTAAAGGCTTCACAATGTCTGTTTTTACGAACCTCAATCTGCTCTGAGCAGCTCTCCATCCCGCCGACAGTGATGCAGTCGTAGTAGAAGTAGGACGGACAGGTGGGTGTGGACTTGTCCGGGCCGTCCCCGGAGCCTGCCATGCACTGGGAGGTGGTGTCACACCAGCCGCACCCCGGCTGCCGCGTGCACGAGCGGCACGTGTCGTATCTGTTGCAATACGTGATGGAACAGGCGGAACCCTAGGGCGTAGTCAACACAGGAGGAACACACTGTAGTTATTGTTACTGGTCCCGTGTTTGAAGACAGCCATACCTTGTGCACACCCACCACACTTAAAGAAAAGAGCATGGCTCCTTCCCGGTGTGAGTGGTTCAAACTTTACAGTCTGGTCTCAGGTTTGACATCTTGATAGTCATCTGTTAAGTCAATCATTCCACAAATGTGGTAAAGCTTCATAAATATGAAATATTGTACATCATCTTGAGCATACTAGCAGACGACATGCCAAAATACATATCAATTAATAATTGCCCAAAGGTACACTTACCTGCCGGGTAATTGTGGTTGTCCCTTACAGGTCCACGAGTGCTATCACTGGCCAAATACCTGATTAATGTGCAGTTTTCCTTAATTTGCATATACTACGCCAAGAGTCAAAGTTCAAAGGTTACCCCTATCCCATAATGCCCTAGTCCTCATTCTTTTTCTTTGGCGCAGCAGGAGGTGCTGGACGCCAATAGGGCAGGGAAGTAGTGTAATACTACTAAGGGAAGGGAAGGCCAGTGATAGCACTCGTGGACCTGTAAGGGACAACCACAATTACCCGGCAGGTAAGTGTACCTTTGGGCAATTATTAATTGTCCCTCACAGCTCCCCTTCGTGCTATCACTGGCCAAATACCTGATTAATGTGCAGATTTTGAAGCCACGTCCAGCACCGCTCTCCCGAAGTCACTCTCTTCGAGGTCCCTCTTGTAGAAGGTTGCAAAGGTGGACTCGCTGGACCAGTCCGCTGCCCGTAGAATTTCTGTAGTAGAGAGGCCACTTCTCTCTGCTGCTGAAGATGCCGCACCTCTGGTTGAGTGGGCACTGTACTGGGCAGTATCGATGCCTGCTAGGCTCATCACGCTTTTGATCCAGCGTGCGATGGAACTTGTTCCCACTGCTTTATGTGGCTTTTTGAAAGACACAAATAAGTATTTTTCATCCCTCCTTAGAGGCTTGGTCCTGGCCAAGTACTTTTCGACATAAGTCTTAGGACACAGTTTTTTGTCCTGAGGGAAGGAAGGCAGAAAAACCTTCTTGTAAGGTTTGTTTGGCCTTGAAGTCTTTGTCAGTTCTGACAGTACGAACAATACTCCATTGTGTTTTAT
>NW_017804243.1:1714308-1716234 GCF_001625305.1 Branchiostoma belcheri | reverse complement strand
ACTGTGGGGGATAAGCGTAAGCTATTTCCTGTCCCCAGTCTATGGTGAAGGCATCCACTGCTACTGCTGCTGGATCCGACATTCCACGCTACATAACGTGGAAGTTGAGCGTTTAGTCTGGAGGCGAACAGGTCTATCGTCACTCCAGGCATGAACTCTGACAGATTTCTGAAAACTTCTGGATTCAGTTGCCATTCTGTCCTGTCGTTGAAGACCCGTGACAACGTGTCTGCTATTTGATTTTTGCCCCTTCCACGTGGGATGCTGTCAGCATTTAGTCCCCCTTTTGTAGAGCCCAGTTTCCACATTTCTAGACTGAGCTTCATCAACTGAACTGATTTGGTGCCTCCTTTCCGATTGATATACGCCACAGCTGTGGTGTTGTCCAGCTTCATTTTTACCAGTCCTCTTGGAACATTTTGGGCAAGGGACTGAAGGGAAAGGAAGGCCGCTTTCAGTTCTAAGACATTGATGTGGTCGGCCTTCTCCAGGCTTGACCATCGCCCCCCCGCCTTTTTTTCTTGTGAGAATCCTCCCCATCCCTGGAGGGAGGCATCGCTTTGTACTTCCAGGACTGTTTGTGGTCTCAGTTGAGCCCCGTTCGAGTTTGTTAGCGATTTCGGCCACCAACACAGATCCTGTCGTGCCATCGGAGAAAGACGAATCACACTGCTGTAGTGTCCCGACTTCTTGAGACCGAGACGTAGATCTTTCTGTAGGTAACGGTAGTGTAGGGGTGCCAGTGGCACCGCTTGGCTGGTTGAAGACAACAACCCTACTAGGCTCGCTAGTTCTTGTAAGGGAGGCTTTTCCCTTCGAAAGTAGGTTTTGACATCGATCCACTATCTTCAGTACTTTCTGGTCCGGCAGGAGGACTTCCATCTTCACTGAGCAAATAGTGAACCCTAGGAACTCCCTTGTTTGGGATGGTGTTAACTGCGACTTCTCCAAGTTGACTACAAACCCCAGGTTCTCTAAGAAGGACCGGGTCAGAGCCGTGTGCTCTCTGCATAGATCTGCACTTTGTGCCATTATCAATATATCGTCCAAAAATATTACTAGCCGGACTCCGAGGGCTCGTAGCTGAGCCGCAATTGGCTTGAGAATCTTGGTAAAGACCCTGGGGGCCGAGGACAAACCGAAGGGGAGGACTGCAAACTCGTAAAGACTGTCTTTCCATATGAACCGTAGGTATTTCCTGTGATTGTGGAATATGGGTACGGTGAAGTAGGCATCCTTCAAATCTAGATTTGTCATATAATCCCCCGGTTGGAGCAGATCCAAGACCTTTTGGAATGTTTCCAATTTGCAATGTTTCTTGACAATGAAATTGTTCAAGTACTTGAGGTTGATAACTGGGCGAAGTTCTCCGCATTTTTTGGGGACAAGAAAAATTGAAGAGATGAACTGACCTGTTGTGGGTAAGGCTCTCTGGATAGCTCCTTTTGAGAGGAGTTTTTCCACCTCCTGGTCGATTAGAATTGTGTCTGAGCCGGGGCGAACTTTGGTGACCGGTATGTGGATTTGTGATGGTTGGGAGGAGAGTTCTAGACGGTAACCCTGGATGGTGTCCAATACCCAATTGTCCTGTGTAATCATACGCCAGTTGTGGACGAAATGGGCAGTTCGCCCCACGGAAGGGAGGTGACAAGTTGGAAGATGAAAGTTGTGGTACTGGAGAGAGGGTGGCCCAGGAGGTGGAGATCTTGGAGTGACTAGTCCTAGTTTTTTGGAGGGGAACGAAACCCCCCGACGACTGAGTGTTAGCTTTCTTTTTGTGGTAGGGAGCCTTCTTGTGGTCTGAACGAAATCTACCCTTGGATTTGTTCCGAAAGTCTTTCTTTGGGTTGTACTTCTGGTTGTAGTGCCCTCCCGACGAGAAGACGCCTCCCAGAGCTTTCTTAGACGTGGAGGCATTCTTCACTT
>NW_017804243.1:1642024-1714288 GCF_001625305.1 Branchiostoma belcheri | reverse complement strand
TTTCTTTGGGTTGTACTTCTGGTTGTAGTGCCCTCCCGACGAGAAGACGCCTCCCAGAGCTTTCTTAGACGTGGAGGCATTCTTCACTTGGTTAACAAAATCATCCCAAACAGATGTTTTGATGTGGGGTTATCTCAGATAGGAGATGTTTTAGTCTCCTTTTTCCCGTACCAAATTGGCACACTGGTCTCTTCTATGTAGGAAAGTTGAAGAGGCACTACCCAGCAGCACTAGAGCCGATTCTAAGGTCTCCACCACAAAATCCTTGTCACATGGACGGCGATCATATTTCAGTTCATACAAACAGTGCGTCAGTGGCTTAGCGACTTGCATAAAACGGCTATGTAGGCCCAATAATTTCCGTTCTCCCTCGGCTGTTTTGGATTCCAACAACGCCGATTGATCTGGGGGAAGGTTGGGGCACTCACGATGTCAATCAAGTTAGAGGGAACCGAATATTGCCCACACCGTTTCTCGTATTCCTCCTTAGGGAGGCGTCTAGTGAAAAGATCATTTAGGTACTTTTTTAGATCCTCCGAAGCAGGGGAAAGACCTGAATTACTCTCATTGTAAGGATTGTCAAATGACATACCTTCCTCCTCGGCCTCCTCGGAGGCCGATTGGTTCTCTTCCCCGTCCTCTGAGTCGCTTCCCGAGGCGTAGGACTGTGAGTCCGCGGAGCAAGAGGGTCCGGGACCGCCCGTTCGGTAGGATTGTATGGCTTGGAGAGCTGTCGTGACGTCCTGGAGGGTTCTCTCCATCGCCGACATTCTGCTCTCAAAGGCGCTAGTCGGTGGCGCTGGGAAGCCATATCCAAGCGGGGAAGGTGGAGGCGGCATGAAGTTGAACCACGGGTTGGGTCCGTAAGCCGCTGCGGCTGCCACATGTGGTCCGCCGCGCGGGAAGCCGCCTTGGGCGGGCTCCCTTTCCATGTGCGTCACGCTGGAGTCGCCTGCCCGGCGGGCAGCCGACCCGTCCCCACGACTCGTATCGACCGGAGCCGAGCACGAGCCGGAGCCGCCCGCTTGCCCGGCAAAATCGGCATTTTGTACGCGATTTTGGCCGAGAGGGACCTGGTTTTGCGAGGTGTCCGTCGGCATACCAGCGTCCCCATGGGAGGGAGAAAGCGCGGGGTCCGCTGACTTTCTCTCCTCCGCGTGACTCTCTTTCGCGGTTTTAGCGGGCTTTTGGGAGGTCCGAACCTCCCTCACATCCTGCGACGGTGTCTTGACTTTCTTGGAAGACATCCCGGTTGTATAAGGGTTGACAACGACGCGAAAAAACGGAATCAAGCTTGATGAAAAGCTGAGTACAACTCTCGACGTATTTCCAATATGGCGCGCCAAGGAAAAGAATGAGGACTAGGGCATTATGGGATAGGGGTAACCTTTGAACTTTGACTCTTGGCGTAGTATATGCAAATTAAGGAAAACTGCACATTAATCAGGTATTTGGCCAGTGATAGCACGAAGGGGAGCTGTGAGGGACAATCGTGAGTTACAGCTGCTAACATGCACAGGACAAACTGAACACAATACTTCGCGGCGGAGGTCACTGATCTCTGACACATTAAGGTCTGAAAAGCACATGCAAAGTAACATAAGTACATACAATGCAGCCGACATAAGACAGACTACCTTCCTACCTTCCACCCCGGTTTGCACTTGCAGTGACTCGGCCCGACGCATTCTCCGACGCCGTTGCAGTTCCCGATCTCCTTGCAGTGGAACTTGGAGCAGTCGTCTCCCTCCCAGCCCCTGTCGCAGACGCAGGACGTCCCCATACACAGGCCGTGGTGGAAGCAGTTTTTGGGACAGTTGCCAACTTGCGTAACAGAAAGGCATCATCAGTACGCGCGAAATCAACAAGACAGAGATTAGAATCGGTTTACCAAGAAGCAGCTAGGCTGGATTTCGAAAAGCATCACACCGCGTAATCCTAAGGTCACATTTGCACCGGTTCCTTTACGGAGTGTAGCCCGAGCAAGCCCTCTGAAGTCGGGAGAACGGCTGTCGTTATCATGATTAAAAGCCTTTTACATGGTTAAAAAAATCCTTTGCGCTACACCTGATGCACAGCTGCAGTCTGGGACCCACCTGCACGGGCCGGCCACTACCAACTTCATTTGAGGACCTTTTAGGGTTTACTCACTCCATAAAAAGAGTGAGGGGCCCGCTATCTATTGTTCTCTTCTGGGCTATTTTGGGTTAACTCCATGTGTTTATTTTGCAACACAATGGAGAAGAACCCCATTTTAACCCTTACATTTTTACACTTCAGCTACGAAGTGTGAAACAGGCACACGCTTGTATGATCATAGTTACCAGTGCCCTCTGGCTTGGAGTGAGCATTTGGGACCAAGGTTGTACTAGTAATACTGATATATGCAGGCAATGTGAAAAGTACTAGTACTGTGTTGGCTCAAGAACGGTGTCTACTCACCTATATCCTTCCTACATACAACAGGATGTCTCTCGAGTTCACAGTCTGGGTACAGACTCAGGCCATCATCGCCCTTAAATCCGGGAAGCTTCAGATAGGAACACTTCGGACGATTCTGCAAACAGAACATAAACAGTCAAATACAATAAAACTGAACTAAAGGAGCACTTAAGTTGTTGCATGACGCCATTTTTGGAATGTGCCATAATCACCGTAATGAATGCATTACAAAGCCTTTCCAATCATCTCCCATCAAATCCTAATTAAAACCCACGTCGACAGGAGGCTTTCTTCCATTTAGGCATGTCCTCGCTAATACGTTTAGATGGGAAAATTCATCCTCGTAATTTCCTATGGCGGTCCCTAATGGCTATGCTAAATGGATTGACTAATATGTAGGGACAGTTAGCCTAGTTACCAAACCTATTCTAGCTGCCGACTCTCTTCCGTCGTGTTTTTATTTGCGTAGAGGACGAAAGAGACTCGGTGGCTAAAATACGTAGTCTAACAAATAACGCAGGTTCAAGTACAGTAAAATTTTGCCCAATGTTGAGAAAAATTGGATAGATGAGAATGGCCACCTTAGAGTACATATGCTCGCTTCGGATGGGCAATTAACCCTCCAGCCGACTCTCTCTCCTGGCCAATTATTTTTCTTTTTTGCGGACATTCTACGATCCGTACCCCCGTAGGAAGGCCTGGTGTCAACTTGTCATGCCAAATACACGATCCTGCCAAATACATGACTCCGACACTACTTGGGGGGGGGGGGGGTCCAATATATAATTGTAAAGTTTCTTCCAAATTCATGCCTGAGGGCTAATTGCAAGAACATGATAACAAAAATAAACAGTAAAAAATGATAATAAGTAATGCTAATGCTATTTTAGATATACATTTGTTGGGCTTGATTTCTTTTCCGTGTGCAGTGGAGTATGTAATGGCCGACATTTTTTTAAATATATGAATTGGGAAATGCAGTATCTGAGACAATGGGGTGGGAGGGGTTTAGTAGTGATCTGGGAGACTTAACCTAACCTAACCCCAATCGTAAGTCTAACCCTAGCCCTGAACAATGATCCCAACTCTAACCCTAACCCTACCTCTAATACCAACCCTAACCCTAACCCTAACCAGGCCCGGCCTTTCACGTATGTGGCAGCTCATTTTAGGATGCTGCTCAACACCGGTAGCCTGGGTTCCAGACCAATGTTAGCACACTGGACACAAAGTATCTCAGTGAGCCAGGCTCACTGACATGTTTTGTGTCAAGTGTGCTATGGGTTTGGAACCCAGGCTGAACACCCGGAGGAGACACGGCCCTTACCCTGGCTGCGAACCCCTCCTGCTGCGCGGTGAGATGACTGGCTGCCTCCACCCAGGCCGGCTCGTTGTAATTTTCGTTGTAGCCTCGGGACAGGAGCATCTCCAGGACAAAGTCACGCTCAATGACGTCCGTGATCCAGGCAATCGATGCTCCATCAGACTGCAAGGCAGACAAGATAATTAGGGACTTCAGTGATCCTCAAAAGTAGTATATACAGAAAATGCACCGTATTGTAATTAGAATTTTTTAATCATATTTCACTCCATACCATGGTATGGATGAAATATATTGTTTTTGTTCACGGTAATTTTGTGTTCTTTCTGACATAACCAAATAGGAGATGCAGTAGCAGTCATGAATATGTTTTTTAGTAACCAAACTCACCAAACAGACTTCGACGGCTTCTTTCCACGTGAACACCTCTGGTTTGTAGGTGTAGCAGCTACCTCCGTGCGGAAGCCATCCCATAGGACAGCTTTCTGAAAACGGAATCATAAAAGAATTTTCATGAGAATTTTGACAGGACATTTTTTTATCCCTAAAAGGGCGAAAAATGACAGCTGATTTACAATGTGCAATTTAACAACAGGCAATGGATATGAAAAAATTTGTAGTATGAGCTTGAAAGTAAATAATTGCAAGAAGGTAATTTATGCAAATTACTATGACGTCAGCATCATATCTGTGGCCACGCCCATTTTTAGAAAAGTAAATAGTAGTAAAATTACCTGTGCGATATTGGAAGGGCGGGGCAGTAAGGAAGGGCACGTAGGTCACTTTAGACTTGCTGGTTCTCTGCTTCCCCAAGATTCTGTCTGCGACCTCCGGTCTTTTGGTGAAGCCCCACCAGTTGTTCGTAGCGATGACGCTGACCTCTTCTTCCTCTTCAACGTCTTCGTCAAGCTCCTCGTCACCCTTCGGTTTCTCTTCTACCTCTTCTTCGTACTGGTACTGTAACTGGCTGATCTCGTACTCGTTGGCCGGATTTTTGATGAAGTTGGACTGATACATGATCGGCCCGTCTGTGACAATGGTCGCTTGCAGGGCCTGGTTTTCGCCCTTGTTGAAGTGGACGAGGTTACCGGCGAAGTACTGCTGCTCGGTCGGGTCCGTGAGCGCGCTGGCTCCCTGGTACTGCCACTCAACCGTGTACATCCCGCTGTTGTTGTAAAACGTGTTGTTGTAGACGTTGGCGACGGTGTTGGTGATGACCAGCGCACTGCGGTACTCTTTCGCCGCGTTGTGGGCGATGTGGTTGCCGACGATGTTGATGGACATCATCGGCATCACCATGCTTCGTAGAAGCACGGCCTCGCTGTCCCTGTTGTTGGTGAGAACGTTGTTTGCGATCATGTTGCTTCGTTGCTCCGGGTTCCTCGAATGCATGAGAATGTGTATCCCGCCCACTCGGTTGTTGGTCACCAAGTTATTGGTGATCATGAACTCGGCGTCGCCAACGGTCATGGCAAGGGCGGAAGAAAGGTCGGCCCCGCCGATCAGGTTGTCTCCATTCTCCGCCAAGATGTTCCGCTCTACGTTGACTTTCGGGTTACGTTCAAAGGTGCTGGAGTAATGGATTCCGCTGCGCCTGTTCCCGACGAAAACACTGTCAGACACTACGTGAGATGCAAACTTTCCTGGAAGAGAAATAAAACAAAAACAGAGATGAAACAATACTGAGGACGAGGACGAACGAAAACGGGCACATATTTGGGTATTTCACAGAGCTTTATTGCACGGCAATCGTGCACGGCGCAATGCATGGCAACGACTATTAAACATAGGCGTATAGAGTAAAACTTAGCAACCTAAAATAAAGCTTAACATCCTAATAATAACTAAAACAATAAGCATAAGTCTTTTTTATAGTGTTATAATCGAGTGGGGCTAATAATGAGTTTCGGTATTTTTTCTAATAACTAAGCAGTCTTTTGTATATTTACCTATTATTGCATTGTGGGAGTTATTGCATCACATCAATTCTAAAAGGCGTCAATATTTTATTAAATGAGCCTATCCTTACCTTTACTGCATTTCTTGAACTCAATATTATCAAGAGCGACGTGGCTGGGGATGGTCCTGGCGTGGCCTCCGATGAAGACTGCGTTGAAGTCGTCCACGATCTGAGACAGCGGCACGACCACCTGCTGCCAGCCGTCCGTGTCGCGGTTCTCCCGGGCCTGCCAGATCTCACGGAACCCGCTGGTGTCGTTCACGTAGATAACCAGCGACGTCTACGGAGAAAGGATCTAATGAGAGCCTACGAGATGTGGCGTTGAACAGTACAACACAGAAACATAGTTTGGTCTCAGGGTGGAACTATAGGTGAATCACAGGGGATATACATGTAGTTCCAGGAGATGGTGTCTAAATATGTACATCCGATCTATAAACAAGCCTTTTTGCCTTGCCTGAGGGCTTCTTGTGTTTGTTTTAGAAAAACTACTTCCTATGTAGATCCTTAACGCCAAATAAACCGGTTAAGCTATAGTTCTTGTGTAGATCGAGGCTAGGATATTTGGTCAAGGTAATCATGTTCCCTTGTATCTCCACTAAGAGCTCATGGTTTGTATGACATGACGCTTCAATGTTCTTAAAGCATGCAGTTTTATCATGCTAAAGCTGATGAAAGGCGAACTAAACAGAACCAGCTAGTTCATACATTATCACATGCACATAACCATTGCTGGGGTCATAGATGACGAAGTCAATTACGAACTGTCCTTTCAATAGTAAGTAGAAGAACATTCGCAATGCAGTTTCCAGATCATTCAGATTATCTAAAATATTATAAAAGTCGACATGGTGGAGAATATTACCGACCCGTGGACCTCTCATGTGATAGTAGAACGATAGAGTGCAGAGGTCTAGTTCCACAGGCAGGACCGGCCCTGACAGGACACTGTAGGCAGCCTCGTCTTTATCGAAGTCTTCCAGTCCAGTTCCAACGTAGATATATCTTCCTGTAAGATGCATAGGCCAATACATGTAGGTAGAAACTAGAAAGGTAATAGTTGGAAAGCAAATGCATAATGTTAACCTTCACATGGTCTAGCCTAAAAAACACTGCTCCGTTTTTTTTACTCAAACACATTCGTATACATGTATTTGGTGACCAGCCCCTCCAAATGTCCTGCAACTTGCTACATGTACATAATGTAATTCAACACCACAGGGTGACTGCTACAGCACCAGTTACCATGGGTGTCTGGATACAGGTCATTGATCTTATTTGTTTGGAGAAGAAAAAGGAGAAACAGAGCAAAAACAACATAGTTCTCTTCTCCTAATTATCAATATCGCCTGGGACAATTGATTCTAGGTGTTGGTTTTACTAGGTAACGATCAGAATTATGTACAAGCTTGCGAACCTTTGTATTCGCCCCCAGCGTCGTAGTTGGTGCCGTAGAAGTAATGACTGGCTACAGACCCGTCATAGATTACCCACTTGCTGCGCGGTGTGATCTCCTCCATATGCACGTCCCTCCACTTACACGGAGAGTCCTGGCTGAACGTACAGGGAGGGTCTACAAGGGGGGTGGCCGAGATTAAGAAGACACGGCATGAGCAAATGTGGTTGAACTTTTGTCACACTAGAAAGATAACTTTTGCGAAGTAAATCCATGATATTAGCCTTCACATGCATGGTCTAACAAACTACAGCTCTGTTCATTTTTACTCAAACGTATCCATATATTCGACGACCAGCCCCCCCCCCAACTCTTCTGCCACTTGCTACATAATGTAATCCAACGGCACAAGGTGTCTGCTACAGCACCAGTTACCATGGTGGCAGAGGCCTGGTCCGGGTCACTGACCTTATTTGTTTGGAACGGAGGAAAAGGAAACAGCAAAACCAATATGCTTTTCTTCTGCGAAGGCAAACATAAAAAAACGCCGACAATGTAGAGAGGAGATTAGCTATAGGACAAAAGCAAGCAACTTACATGATATTGGTACAGCCACAATCTCTGCCAGGAACTCAAAGTCAGGACTCCTTTCGTAGTTGTTGAACGAGATTCCGACAACGTTTGTTCCTGTTGAATACACCTGGTTTTCCTTCGGGTTGTTCATCTCGTCAATGACGATGAACAGTTCATCATCTGTGAATTTGTCGCCCTTGAAAAACGAGATACGCTTCTTCTGATTGTAAAATGACCCCGTGAGGATTCTGATGTCGACGACGAAGCCGTCTGGTGCCCTGATGATCTTGTAGGCCTCGGCAACCTCTTGTCGAAGTAACGAGGACTTGTAATGAAGAAAAGCTCTGTTCCTAACTGGTAAGGTCCTTGAGGGATCAGAGAAGGAGCAGAAGCCGAAGTGTCTCTCGTTTTCGATGATGTCGAGAGGAGAGAAGCTGACCCCGTTGTCGTTATTGTTGACGGTTGTGATGTTCCGGATTCTCAGGTCGTATTCTGATCTGATGATGTTTACTCCGGACCCGCGGTTGTGAAGAAATATGCTGTCGGCGATGGAGGTCTCCGTCTGGGGAACAAGAACTTCCAGTCCGCTTCCAGAGCAGTTCGATATGGTAAGAAACTTGATGTCTGGGTATATGTAGGTGGCCTGCAGAGCCGCTATGCGGCGCTGGTGTAGAAACCCTCCGCCTGTGATGTCCACGAACTCCAGCAAGGACTCGGAGACCTGCCGGTCGTAGACAGCTTGGTCGACGGAGAAGCGGACATTGCCCCACGGGATCTTTTCTTTGACAGCGCCACCGTCGCATCTGATGCCGACATCGTACCTGTGACTGCACAGACTGTATCCCAGAGACCCGAACGCACACTCCGTCAACACGCCTTCGTCTCCGCTGCAATGTACGTTATCCATCCAGACGGGGCCTTCTGGTCTCCCCGCGGCTTCGGTTTTGAACTTCCAGTCGCGTTGGTCTGGAGGCCCGTACCCCAGTTGTCTACACACCACCAACGCGTCCTTATAATCCCAGCCATCCTTACACACCGTCCCCCACTGGTTTCTGTAAAACACCTCAAGTCGCCCCTCACTTCTCCAGAATCCTCCCACAAGTCTGACGGGCAGGTCGTACACGGAGGTGTCGGTTATGAACCGCGCCTCGCTGTCTTCCATGCCCGTGAAGGTGATGTGCTCCTTCTCGGTTCCCTGAGCTAATAACGACCCGAGCACCAGCAGACCAACCCTCGGGGCGAATCGTAACTCTACACCGGGTTCGATTGATAGCGTGACGTTGTGCATCACAGTCAGATCCGAGGATACATAATACGGACTGCGGTCTCTTGTTAAGGTGGAATGATCCAGTAACCGGCCGCCTAGGATCGTATCGTCCCCGCGATACCGGGCCATGGTGTCGATGACGACGGCGTCGTCGGCCGGCGAGGACAGGAACGGGAAATATTCCACCAAAGCGCGATCGTTCCAGTCCTCGAAGTCGAAGATCCTCTCCATGAGCAGGTGCTCCTCCGGTGTGCCCCACCAGTTGAGACGTGCGTCGATCTCACTGTCGACAGACACGGCGGGGACATCCACAAACAGCTCCAATCTCAGTTCTTCGTTGTGGAATCTGTTGTATCTGTGACGGAACCACAATAGACACGATTATCACCAACTATTAAACCGCATCATGCAAACAGAGCAGCAAGACAAGTGAACACCATCAGGTAATGAAACAGTCAACTATTTTATACAAAATCTACATAGACGTATACAAGTGCACCAATACAAGTAAACCAATAACAAAACAATAGCTAACTAGCATGTCCAGAAAACGAGATATCAAAACCGATGCAGTACGATAAGCCACCAGGGGGCCAAAAATCTAATCATTTCGAGGGCTCATCAACATGTACTTACCTACCAAATATCAAGATAGTCCATCAAAGCCTTTTCGAGTTATCGTGTTTCCACATGCACACACGCACACACACACGCACGCACACACACACACACACACACACAAACACACAGACAGACACAGGCTCCCCAAACAAAAGCGAAGGTAATTATGGGAGTCCGACAACAACGACGTAAAATGATGTATGAAAGGATACCTTAACAAGGGCGCCATGAGGCCGGAGATGCCGAAGGCGAATGACATGAGCTGGTCGCTGAAGACGTCCTGTCTGCGGTAGATGTTACTCTGCAGGGTATTGTGGGAGAACGTGATCAGGCGGCTCTCGTCGTCCAGACTCTGACTCAACAGCTGGAAGTACACCACGAACCTTCCCGTGTTGTTGTAGAACAGGTTACGTGAGATGGCCATCCTCTTCTCCTTCCCAGTCACCATCAGCACACCCGCGTCTCCGCAGTCGTTCGATACGAACTTGTTGTCTCTGATCGTCATTTTGACGGAACCCGCGTCTTGTACGTCGATGATGCTGCCAAAGTTGTTGTCAAACGTGCTGTTCTGAAGGAGAATTTCCGAGTACATCCCATAGATGCTCATCACGCGACCCTCGTTGTGTGTAAATTCGACCCTCTTGAAGACCAGAAAGGGGTAAGATTTTCCTTTGATAGATTGCATGGGGTAGATGTGAATGATATCTCCGTGGTTGTGAGCAATACGAGTGCCTGAAATCTCCAACTGCCAGAGTTTCTCGCTGCCGTGGTCGGTCGTGACGCTGATGGCATGTTCCGTGTTGCCCGAGATCTCACAGTCTTCGACAGTGTGATATATCTTCGGCATCTGGTCCCCTAGCCACGTATATCCAGCGTAGAATTCTACTCCGTTGGTGTTGTTCGTTATCGAGCTCCTGATCAAGTCTATGGCGCCGCCATAGTACATCAGTATCACCCCGCTGTACATGTTGTTGTGTATGACCGACTGGACCACCTGCACGTTACCCAGGCTCTTCTCCACGTGCAGTCCTCCCATGCCGGACTTCTCGATGTTGGTCTCCGTGATGGTCGTCAACGTTTCGTTGGACTGGAAGTTGATCCGGATACCGTTCGCGCGGTTGTTGGACATGTTACAGGCCTCCACCTGGATCCCGCTTTCACCCGAGAACGTCTGTTCTGAAAAGATAGAGAGCAGCTCAGCTATATTTGAGGGGTAACATCTACTTAAAGAATCAAACAATTGCATTTAGCTTGAGATTTACGAGTCCAGTGTATCGTGGTTTGGGATGGCTCCCGTCGGGTCTGTAGACGCAATCCTCGCCGTCCAGTTCAACTGGACTCTCCGGTAGGTTTTGCACGACGGGAGCTCAATCAAACTCCTGCCGTGCAAAAATCCTATCGGGGAGCCTAACGGAACTGGGCGGCGGGCATCGTCTACAGGCCCGAAGGGAGCCTCCCCAAACCACGATAGACTGGACACAGGCTACATGTAAGCCTGAGCGATGCCCTGAAAATATAACAGTATCATCAAGGTAAAAAAGCTCACCTGGAATGGAGAGGACCAGCATCCGGAGTAGTCCAAACCCACTGCTTGATCCTCTGTAATTTACTGTGATGGTTCCCTCACTTGCGACCAGTTTTTGGGTCTGGTAGTCCAGGGGATCGTCCGTAACGACCACGATGTTGGCGGCGCTGTCATTGCCCGGAGATCCTGCCGTAACAACTAATGATTCAGATGGGTCGAGTAAGGCCTCTAGCACGACTACGCCGATTACAGAGCCTTCCTGTGTCGTGATGGTATCAGTACATACCGACTCCGTGTTCTCGTCAAGTTCTACGTAAAGGAAATCGTTGCTTTTCAACGTCTTGTCACCTGAGCAAACTTTGTGCCGGAACTGTGGAAGCATGACATCCTCGGCATCGGTTACGTATGGATCGCGGTGTTGCGGTCTCTCAAAGACAACCCCGTCTCTCCCGCTACCCGACACGGTGCTGTTGATGATTTTGAACTTGGGCGAGCGCATGGATAACCCGATGTTCGGACTGTCGATCACGGTGACGTTTGTGACCTCAGCCGAGTCTCGGAAAGGGTGCGTGTACAGGATGTGCATACCCATCTGGGCAGAGTCGCGGATTTGGACGTGTTTGAAGGTATGGTTGTGCAGGTCGACCCGAATCGCTGACGGGACCATGGGGGAGTCGTTGTTGTCCTGTGCACCGCCCCTCTCGACGACCGTATGTAAGAGGGAACTGTGCCCGGTGGACGCCGTAAACCTGATGCCCGACCAGTGGCCGCGGAGGCACCCGACGTACAGGTCGTCCTGATGTTTGCACGTGCTGTTCCCAACCGGCGTGGATCTGCATTTGGCGATGTCGTGGTCTTGAGAGCTGCACGAGACATTGTTCAACAGAATGGGAGCAGACGGTGGTCCAGGCTTGGAGAGATATTCGTAGTAATCCGGGTAGCCTAACTGCTTGCAGAGTATCATGGTGTCGGCGGCGTTCCATCCTTTACTACAAACCGTTCCCCACTGTCCACCGCGACGCACTTCTACTCGCCCCTCCCACGGACCCTTCCCGTCCACCAGCCGCACGTTTCCGACGTCCTGGGAAGGTTCGTGTAGTGTCAACGTTATGTTTGCCTTCTCCGTCCCCTCCGCTATCAACTGCCCATGGATCATCATCCCCACATGCATGAGAAACTCTAGTCTGACGCCGGCCTCGAGAACGAGCCTACCGCTGGGGAGGATATTAATGTCACGGGTTACGACGTAAGGACTGAGCCTCTTCGACAGAAAGACGTTCCCGCCGATAGTCCCTCCGATTGTTCTGTTGAGGATGACGAATTTATTAGCAGGTTCGAGCGATCCGGAGAGGGTCAGGTTGGATATATCGGGACTGAGCAAGTACGGCGTGAAGTCTACTTTAGCCAGAGTGTACCGACTGTTGTAGTCAAATATTTTGGCTGCGATCACAGCTTTTCTTCTAGTTCCCCACCAGTTGCGCGTTGCCAGCAACCTAGTCGGCGGACTGAAGAGCAGGGTGGACAGCTCGTATCTTGAATCGGGATTGTCGAAGATGCTTTTTTCTATGAGAGTGTTCGTGGCTTTGAAGACCATCACGGCGTTACTGAGGGCGCGTCCTATCAGATAGGGGAACGGTACGCTGACCGTGTTTTCCTCGAGTACGTTAAAGACGAAAATGAAGGAGTGGGCGGGCACCCTTTCGTCGGTGTCTCCGTTCATCAGATCCACATAGATGATGGAGGGACCCGAATTCATGAAGAAACTGTTCGAGACGACTTCAATGTCCACAGGACCCGACCGGACGTTTGGGGAGACCAGATGTATGGTCGTGTCCTTGTTGTCTTGAAATATATTACCCTCTATTCTCAAGTTAAACTCGTTCATATCGCGGATGACAAAGACTTGTCCGAAGTTTCGTCTGAACATGTTTTCTTTAACGAGGACCTTGGTGCGGTATCCGATAGTGCATGAGCCTATATCAACCGCACCTTTCCCGTTCGAGTTGATGATATTCTTTGTAATGACGAGACTGGACGCGTTCAGAGAACAGGTCGAGCTGAGCTTGATCGCCAGTCCCTTATTGGCGACGAAGGTGCTGTTGCGGACCTCGAACTGTTCTAGATTCTCGAAAACCTGTGGCGGAGCTGACGCCAGTCCGTCCCTGCCGTTCCGGCTCACGACACTGTCCTGGATGATCTCCTTCCCTCCGAAGTAGTCGAACAGGAGGCCGTTCTCCTTGTTCTCCTGCGCCACGACCTTCTCCAGCAGAACGTTCCCGATCCCGCTGGCGATGTGGAACCCGGATTTGCCGTTGCTCGCCAGGAGCGTCTCCTGGACCTTGACCTCGCCCTGGAGGTTCTCCACCACCACGCCGTCCCCGCCGTTCCGATGAAACAGGCATCTGTTCAGGGACAAGTCAACACTTTCTCCTGAAAAACAAAGAAACGAAAACATACTGAATGTATCTGTACATGTTCAGCTAGGGGAGGAAAGACATTATCAACATAGACCTCTGCATATTTTTTGGCTGGGGGCACGCTGAGTATCACCAAGGACGTTATATCAAGATACAGTAACGTTTGTTAATTCTCGGTGAACGTTGGGAATGTTGGGTATCGGATACATTATCATGTGATTGAAAAACAAGCAGATGTCAGGAGGGAAAGACTGGCAGAATGAAACAAGCAGTGACGCAATTCTTACCGGAAGGAATCGCTAATAAACGATTAGAAAAAATCTCTTTCGCCTTAAAAGAGAAACATTTAGTGTGCATCTAAGTCCAGTCTTATTAGCATTAGTCCGATTCAAGTCACCAAGTTGACCAATTATTTGAGTCCCACATCGTCATCACACTCACGCCACCCAACAAGCTATTCCCATCTTGGCCAGCTTTTTAAAAAGCATTTCTTGTTACATAAAGTAAAGGATAGCCTATCAACATCCACATAATTTCTTGTAGAAAAGCAACATGGCGCTCACCTTCAGAGCTGAGTATCCGGATTTCGAAGAAGTCGTCGTACGCTCCCCTCGTCTTGAACCGCATGAACAACACGTTTCCCGTGCTGGTGACGCTCTTGTGCAAGTTCTCGCTGAAGTGGTGGTCTCCCAGGACGGGCGATGTCTCGTCAGGACCGTCCCTCACCTGGAGGAAGGAGTCGTCTCTCGGGACCCCTCGCCACTTCACGTATTGCACAGTCAGAACGTGCCCTGGGCTTGTCGTAAATACCTGTAAAACAGTGATAACACAGATCTTGAGACATGTACAACATTGAAGCCAGAAATTAACACACTCGTTTGTCACATGTATTCTCAACTCAAATAATAGTATCATAAAACTTGTAATCCATGAATCTGACCTCTCATCCCGCCCCAGTCTTTGACGGAGTTAGTGCTCATTAATCTACATCATAAGCAAGATATCGTACGAAGGACCAAAGGTACAATCTCTGCAAACCCTCTAGTACCAAGCTGCGCTGATAGATGCGTAGTTCCACCTACCTTGGTGCAGTCCTTATCCCGTGACGACCTCCCCTCCAGGTGGATGGGGTACTGATCAAACCCGGCCTCCGCCTGCGGCAGGAACGCGCAGAAGTCCCCCGGTCCCGGCAGGTAATCCCCGTGTCTGAACGAGTACCGCAGTCCCTCCTCCCCGTTACTGGTTACCTTGGAGTTCCTCAGCGTGACTCCGCCCACTTGGGTAGTGATGTTGATGCCCGACCCGATGCTCCCCGACACGATGGAGTCCGTCAGGTTGAGGGGAGTCTCCATGGAGTCGAACTCCATCCCCGTACCGGACGACGCCTTGACGCGAACCTTGTGGATCTTCGGCGCGACGCCGACGACTCGAAGGGAGGCCGCGGAGTCCAGGCCGGTGGAGATCCCGGCATAGATGATGTCGACGTACTCCAGTATGCTCCTCTCGTCCTTGTTAGTTCTATCGGGAACGAACTCGACGCCGTGCCATCCGTTGAGCGGCTGCATGATGTGTGGCCCCTGGCAGACCAGGCCGACATCTTCGTCGTGTCCTGTAGGACAGGAAGCAAACAGAATCATTCAGATCAATATTGAAGGGGATTATGTAACATTTTTGCATAAAAAATGAAATATCTTAATTGAGAAACAATCTTCGTGTGATTGTCATTTACTTCCACATTTCAATATATTTTTTAACATATTTGTGCTATTACATGTATTTCACATTTCACATGACATTTATGATTGGAACTAAAACAACCCACGCGAGGCGCAGTCATTTTGTGGCACCACCACAAAATACAAGAATGTAAACAAACATGACTAACGGCTGGTATACGTATGCTGGAATATTTTGGCACTTCAACTTTCTGAATGACACCTACGTAAAGAAATGACCAGAAAATTGACTTTTTCTATCGTCCTAATATCACACAATGCAGATTTAAGGTAAACGAGCAAGGCCTTTTTTGCTAACGTTACAAGAAACACGTAAGTCGTAACCCTAACCCTTATGCATAATATCTATCCTGACAAATATTGCGTTTCCGCTTTGTAATATAAGTACAAATACAATGACGAAAATGCGTTGTTTATTTTTGAAGCAACAAAGCTCTGGATAAGTAGTAAGATATGTGGATCAAGATTCATGAAATATCTCTAAGTTGCCATATCGTCCATTTCTTATCAGTAGCATTTCATACATGTTAGAACGTCACGACTATGTTTAGCGTACATAACAAGTTAACATGCTTGTTGTCTCCAGTCAGCCATTTGGAATGTGTAATACATAGAATGTGTATTGTACGGACTTCTGAGATGGTTCCATATTCTTCCTTAGAAGTGACACTGAAAACAGAGAACATAAATATACATGTACTGTGAAAAAAAAATCAGGCATTACAGTACATTGTACCCCTACTCACTCCTGTAAGGTAACGTTCTTTACATTTTCTGTCTAATTATCTTGTTATTCTTCTCATATATGTTTATTTTATACACGGTCAGTCGAAAAGGGACGCTGAATCATTTCCTATTGGCTGCACGCATGGGTGATCAGACATCGTCTACTATTTGCAAGGCCAAGGTCGCACAGTATCGGAAGTTATGATGGGAATGGTGTATGACGCGTCGTCTATCAAACTCGGGAGGACAAAAGCTCTCGGGAATAGGGAGGGGGGCTACAGTTAGTCCTACGACGCATTGAAAACTATGGAAAACAAGCAAGGCAAGGGCATAAAATCTTACCAATTGATCTTACCTTTCAGGATTTCTAGTCACGAAAACTCACCTTCATGAGCTAGCCCAACTATAAGTATGTACTTACAAGCCTTTTTGGGCGATTCATAAGATATAGGAGCGACCGCCAGGGAGTGGTAGGTGAGGTAGGGTAGTGATGATTTACCTACCAATAATTTGCATGTGTCTTCAAATAATTTGCATGTGTATCATGTAAACAAAAACAGTGATCGCTCGTAATATCATGGGTCAACTTTGACACCGTCTTCCAGGGCGATTCCAAGAGACCAGCAAGAGGGGTGTAGTATCACAAATGTAGCTAACAACAAGACCATACGTATGGAAAAAAATCCATTTTTTGGGCAAAAACATTGACTCAAAACCCTACACTATACCACCTACTATCAAAATGCCAAACATTCACCTAAATGCCCATTCAAAAAGGTTTTCAGAGTTCTTTACCAAATTATAATTTTTCTCTCATCACATATGATATAGTTTGTGCGCAGGTCCCAAACTACTCTTTGGCGGACCAACTCCCCTGGCATGTTATCTCTCTATTTGGCCATTGTCTACTCTTTCCAGCCGCCTCCCGAGGCCTGGTATAGGCTAATCTGCCCCTGAGCTGAGCCGCCTCCCGACGCCTGAGTGATAGAGGCTAATCTGCCCCTGAGCTGACAGCAAGAGGTTACGTAACACAAGCTAAAAGACAGATGTGCCACATACGTCTTGCCACCTCCTGCCACGATCATTATTCACAGAGAAGTAATTTTGTCTTACAGTAACAAACCAAATATGACCACACTCAGGAAGTATGACAGGAAGTAGAGTTATATCATTGGTGTGGCTTTGCAAATTGACGCCTGCTTTGTGCATTTTGTTTATTCTCTAGTGTTATTCGAGGTGGTACCCGAAAAATAAATCCAGGCCCTTCCAGTAACCGTTTTTCGTCAGAATGTTGGGACAGTGTTGTTTCAACCCTCCATGTTTCAACTTAGTATGTAGATAAGTGACTAGAATATTGACTTTGTAAAACAGGGTTTCCAAGCCCTAAAAACTGAACTAGAATCAAGGATCACGTACAGAGAAAAACCTAGTCATGCACACGGGAAGCTTGGTTATTCCTGGGCCTAAGCCACCGAGAGATTACTTTACCAGCAGGCAGTCTGGCGATGACGTCTTCATCAACAGGCACCCCATTGAAACTGTTTAAAATAAGCTTTGAAGTGCAAAGGCCATGCTTGTAGTGTAAACACCTCTTCCCGCCAACGCTTCCACCGGGCTTTCCGCTATATACGACTGCGGATGTGCTGCTGAAGCGTGGGGAGTACAGGGTACATCAATCTTGGTGACGGGATTGGGAAGAGCCGTTAATCTTGTTACAGAACTAATTAGCAAGTGGCCAATCACTCACGCAGCAGATACAGAATGTAAACATACGTGTTATAATAGTTACTGTAGAAAATGGTTTGGTAGTTAAGGCATCTGATGTAATTTTAGGGTGGCAAAACCGTAAAGAAATATTCTGGATGACGAAATCTACCTGTCTGAAGTTGAAAATTACTGTCATTTCTTACCATCTTTTCGTCATCATTTCATGTTTGAAATGTTTAAAAATAGTCAAGAAACAAGCTACGTGAGGAGTCCCTTTATTTTTTTGGCACCATCCATAAATAGCTAGAACTAGCCTACGATACGACACAAGCAACCGTTTTTCATCACAGGCATCAGAGTTTTGCCTCACAGATATCGGTATGCTATTAGGATTGATTCAACTTACTACCAGACCAGAATCCAGTTTTACTGCCCTGACTGAGATCACTTTGGGGCCAATGCAATTTCAGTGCGACAAAACTGGAAATATTCTGAATAAGGCAACTGCAGAAACAAGATGATCTGTCCTTTATTTTCTGGGTGGTACCATAAAAATCAATCCAGGTCCTTCCAGTAAACGTTTTTCGTAAATGTTTTTGTTGTTGCATTTTTGCTCCATGGATGTCGATTTACAGTAGTGTTGTTTGAACAGTAAATGTATGTAGATACGAGTAAGTGACTAGAATATTGACTTTGAAAAATCTGGTTTCCAAGCCCTAAAAACTGCACTGGATGCCTTTAAGATTTGTTAGCGGCGGTTGTCAGGGAACAGAGCGGCTGCCTGGGAACGCCGGCCCGGGTTTCCTCCCGAGGGATCCCCCCTGGCAAGCCTCCAGCCACCTGACTCACAGGAAATGTCAGCTTAAGACAGGGACAGGTGAGCCTAAGCCAGGAAAACAAAAAGAGCAACTGTCTCGTCTGAAGAATTTCAAGCGATGCTTACCCATTCGATAATCCTTCAGAAGGGCAGAACGTGAGCTGCATTATGTAACATTAGTAAGATACAAAAAGTAAATTTTCTGGTCATTTCTTTACAAAGTACTTTGTCCAATCAACCATATTCCATTGTAAATATGTATCATTTAGGAAGTGCAGATGCCAACTTATTACACACAAGAGTGTGGAAACAGCTGTCAGTCACGTTTGTTCACATTCTGGTACATGTGTTTTCTGGTGGTGCCACAAAATGAGTGCCCCTCGTGTGGGCTGTTTTATTGCGAACCATGAATGTCAGAAATGTAAAATAACAGCACAAATATGTAGAAAAGTGGAAGGAAATTAGAATCACACAAAGATTTTACGAATAGAATATTACAAATTTTGCTGGAAAAATGTTACATAATGCCCCTTTAAGTCAGATGTACCGATTGACGAGCATCATCATCAGCGAACGACAACAACCGAAGAGCCGTACAGACTGTGTGCATACACGGCTGTACAGGAAAGGCAATTTTCTGACGTCCTGGTAGGTCTGCGGGTCAAACATCCAGATTTTGAAATCTACTAATCCATCAACGTTGACCCAAATACAAATATGGCAATACCACGCATTGATGTGTTGTACTGTCAGGCCTTCGATGTACCGTTGTCGGACCCCTGCTATATTTTGCGTAGTTCTCTCTCAGCCCGGTGACACGTGCACGTCGTGAAGATATTTACAAATGGAAGAAGACGCGTTGAGAATCCTTACAAGGCGAGACATTTCACACCAAAATGCCACCATGTTGCCCGAAATCCATCACTGAAATGTCTCCGCCATGCCTTGTCCGACAGCACGGCCCGTGTTCGATAGTGGTAAAGCAAAATTCACGTTATGTATTGTATTGACATCAATACACTGTATTATATGACGTTGCTAATATTGAACACAACAGAAATCTACAGCTGTCGATGTATTTTCCTCCTTTGTAGTGTTACTATGTGTAGTAGAAAGTGAAGAAAGAATATAACACTTGTCATAGAGACTGTTGCCCCACCCTACATCTAGCAGACTCCTCTCAGGAAAAATATTTTAAGAAAATTTTTTTATCGGGCCTTCCTATTTGTACTGGTTCCTTTTTTACGGGTGACGCATTGACTATTATACTGCCTTGCTGATACTGTACAATAATTGCAGCCACCAAAAGATCTGCTTGGAGATAAACAGCCGGAGCCGGTGAGTGACAGTCCAGAGTTGGGTCCTGCGGGGTCATCCGGAGGTGTTATCAGGTTCACCCCGGTTCATCCTGACTCATAAGCCCGGTAATCTGTTGTCGATACCCGGCGTCTGGCGCTGGTTCCGTTCCACAGGTGCGTCTTGCGTGCGGAGAGAGCCGTGTGTGAAGGCATTACCTCTGGCAGTTAGCTGTCTTTGATACCCCAGCTTCGTCACATCCATTAGCAAAACAGGTTCTCCCCTGGGGAAACTACTCAGTCTACTGTCTCCACGATGCCCTGAGAGGATGACATCGTTTTAAACTTGAAGGTTTGGAGGGCGATGGGAAATCGGGCTCGGGTCAATAGCGCCCATTGGCACCACTTATCATAAAAAAAAAAGAAGAATCGATGAACAAGCGATAGGGATGGCACGCGCGGAGGGCGGATGTCACGATTTGTTAATCACGTTATCAAGTGCACAGGCAGACCGCACCGACGGACACATCTGTTGGGGATTTCTCTCACTTGTAGCCTGGTTACCATTCTCGCTGAGGAGTGGTTTTATCGGCCACAGTCCTACCAAACATACGTACGGCTGAATAAAAGTTCTAAACGGGAACTATGCGGTCGCAGATCTATGTCTTATTGAGGGACGACTGCGATGTACTAGATGTCGGTTAGCTTGAGGAATGAATCCGCTCTAGTACATGTTGTACTATGTACTTCATAAGGAATTTCCTGACATGCTAGATCTCTCCAGCCGACCTTTCTAGTTATTAACGTCCTGAAGGCAAACATTGAAACCGACCCCGTAAAGTAACCCCGGGGTACGGTAATGAACCTGGGCGGGCGGACAATACTCTCAGCTCCGAAGGGATACCTGGGGAGCCTACGATGCCTGGCTACCAGGTTATCTCTCTTTTTGGCAAGCCATTGAGGCCCACATGATGGTAGGAGATTTATCACACCAGGAAGGCCTGGTCGATTCACACCGTTGCGATAATAGGTCAATGTGCAAAAGGTGGTGCTTATACTTTTAAAATAGCCACGGGACAGACCACCTTAACCAAGGAGGTTAAATACTTAGCGTGCACAATTTGACAGACTGGCAATCTTGTCCAACAAGTCTTAAAGGCGCACAAAGCGATTTCAGGGCAGTAAAACTCTGGATTTTCAGAGTGAATTTTCTGGTCATTTTTAATGTAGTATTGTCAGCCTGGTTCTAGCCATTTATTGCTGGTACCAAAAAATAAAGAGACTCCTTTTGGGGCTACGTCAAGTGTGTAATGATGACGAAAATGTGCTAAGGTATGGCAGTAAATACCAGATTTTTTTTCTGTTTTGCCTGTAACAAAAACTCATAAAACTTTAATAACAAAACTAATAGTCCAGAATTGGGGATATAATGTGGTTCTAGTGCAAACTCTATCTTTGTGTATCTTCGAAGACCATCGCCTCAGCGAGAAATGCTACATCCTAGCCCGAGTTCTAGTTGATCTATTGACACGGCACTTGAAGAACCCTAAAGACGGACGTGGGGTTGACACACAGTCCACGAGTAAACCTAGCCTCCGCCAGGCCTTCCTACGGTGGTATGGATCGTAGATTTCAGCAAAAAATTGGACAGGAGAGTCAGTCCACGGAAGGCAACTGCGCAGAAATTGGCCAAATAGAGAGATCATAACATGCCGGGGGAGTTGGTCCGGGTGCGGCAAAATGTACTCTCTAGCGGACCAACTCCCCCGGCATGCTATCTCTCTATTTGGCCAATTTCTACTCTTTCCGACGGCCTCCCGAAGCCTGGTAGAGGCTAAACTGCGCGGGCAAATGAACTCTACGTTGGCCAAACTACTCTGAAAAAGTATCCTCCCTATTTGGCTAAATTTTACTGTTTTTTGAACCCACGTTGTTATAGTCTGTTGGAGAAGACTAGAACAAACCGACCGCTGACACAGAGAGGACATGCCCGCATTCATCACCATCGCGTTACGGCGCTTATCTCACAACATCCCGTCAACGGGCGGGCGGACATCTGCAGAATGGAGGCGGGTGACAGCCAATGGACAACGCGGCATTTGTCACCATTAGCCCCCCACCGACCAGATTCTAAATACGATTTTGCTATTACAGTTCCGTTTGGATGGGATTTTATCAAATTTGGCTTGTCCCAGGCAGGGTAGCTGGCATCAGGTGGGACTACGGAAAGTCTCGGTTGAGGTCAAGCAAGGGGAAAGTGCAACACAACAGGCAAACATTACCTTCATTACCTCCAGGGAATGAGCTATTTATCTGCGGGAGGGTACTGTTTTTGGTCATGTTTGTGTTTGTGTGTTCGCAGCTGTAACTCGTGGTGGGTTTGACGGACTTCTTTGATTTTTGAAACATTAGCATTATGTATACTTAAGGAAGTCTCAGATTTCTTGTTTCTGTTTCTTACCAGTGATATCTGTGCACCTGACTATTGCTTTCTTCTAAACGTCCCCCTTTTTATGTCGGTCTTTATTACATGTAACGTTACTAGGAAGAACGAAAATCTGAGGCGTTCGTCGATTTAATAAAAGATGAGAATGTTTCATCTGCCGTTCAGGTTGCTCTTACCAACCATGTGGTCATGTGTAGGGCTGTTCATCTCCAAGCAGATCTTTTGGTGGCGTCAACGGCAAGACAGTATCAAACTGGCCAGGCAGTTGCCATTGGGCCACCCGAAGTAATTGAAAGAAGAAATTTTTTTAAAAGAAAGCCCGATAAAAACGCCTAAAAGCACCCCAAACTAGAAAGGCCAATATTTGCTTTGGAGCAAATACAGCGATGGGTTCACCACATTTTACCACATGGCAGGGAAAGAATGAGAAACACAAGGGAAAACAATGATTTACATTGATATAACTATAATATGAAGTAACATACAACTAAAACAACAGTTGGATAGCTATTCCCTACTTTATTGGTTAGGATTTTTAATTGCATAATGCAAACTGTTGATTTTCAAAATAAAAAAAAAACGTCCATGCCCCGCATTCCAATGCTTGAGCAGAAAAGCTTGAAATACCTACCAAAACACTTGAATAAAGACATACTGTCAGTATGGAAATGCTCTGTGCAGGTGTTAATCAAGTTAAATCCCAACAGCCAATCAGCAAGAAATGCTCTGTGCAGGTGGAAATGCTCTGTGCAGGTGTTAATCAAGTTAAATCCCAACAGCCAATCAGCAAGAAATGCTCTGTGCAGGTGGAAATGCTCTGTGCAGGTGTTAATCAAGTTAAATCCCAACAGCCAATCAGCAAGAAGTATAGAGGAAAGCTGCATGCCTATTGGTTGATGCCCTGCATTCCATTGTGATGACTCATGCCCAAACGTGCTAAACAAGGCACACTAACACAGTAATACATTTGCTATAACACAGCCAAAAAACTCAAATAAAACCATTCTAAAAGCCTGTATCACAATAATTTAAAAAACGCCTAGGGGCATTTGCCCACTGTACCTCCATACCAAATTTCAGGACCTTAGGCCCTAAAATGAAGAAGCTGAATCCATTTAAAAAATGGCAGGAGAAGAAGGAGAAGAAGGAGGAGAAGAAACATCAGAAAAAGCAATATGGGTTCACCACCACTTCGTGGTGTGGTGAACCCATAAAAAAATACGCCGAAGTCTGAACCACTGTTTGGAGAGTGTAGGAACGTTAAATATTGTGATGGCACCTGCCATACATGCGCCACGCATATTGTATCAGTATCACACTACCATACATGTAGCATATGTGCTAATTCACGATATTCCTACATGACGCCAATGCAAATGTCCAGGTCAACAATCGGGGAAAATCTCATAATTGGTGTAAGCGGCTCGGCGCTTATCACGAATTAGCTGATGGCACGCAATATCTGGCAGTTTCGCCCCCCTCCCCCTTTTTTCCCTTTTCGTAGATGATTACCATACGTGACCTCTGCTGTGCTCCATTTCGTTCGGCTCAGTCGAACTTAGCCTCTACCAGGCTTCGGAAGGCGGTTGGAGAAGAGTAGAAATCGCCCAAACAGAGAAACAACATATGCCAGGGGAATTGGTCTGCTAGAGCGTACAGTCAGCTGCCGCACATCTCTAGTGGACCAACTCCCTTGGCATATGTCATCTCTCCATTTGGCCAATTTCCACTCTTCTCCAGTCGCCTCCCGAAGCCTGGTAGAGGCTAAGTCGAACTGACTTTCCGCACGTGGTGGGGATCTAACGACTCTAACGTTTCTACAGCTGTGTTTTGTTTATTTGGGACGTTTTACCGGACTCGTTCTCCACACATCACGGACACGCCAACTCCACCAACGTAAATATGTCCTCCCAACTCCCAGGTGATTTATATACGCACAGTGGACCGTGTTTCCGTACGGTTGTCGACGGCTGCTGACAGCTCAGGCAAGGGGACAAATAAACCAGGAGCTCTCGGCTGAACTAACTGCTGCACAGTCTGACAAGCGAGTCTCTGGTTTATATCCATACTTTATAGCAGTCTGCATATTCTCCAGTAGAGTAATAATCAGGCTACCTTCCCAATTTTCCCTCGATATTTTCTTGCGGACAGAGCAAAACAGCCTTGAACTCAGCGGGAAACATTCATGGCCCTGGCCATGCTATAATTCTGGATGAAGAAATCTGTCTGATATTGACATTAACTGCAATTTCTTAGCACATTTTCATCATTTCATACTTTAGAAATTTGAAATAGCAAAAAATAATAAATAAAAATTTGAAATAGAAAAAAAAAACGCGTGGAGTCCCTTTATTTTTGGTACCACCAATAAATAGCTAGATATAGCCTTGGATACGTAACAGGCAATCGTTTTCCGTCAGCGACATCGCATTTTTCTCACAGATATCAGTATGCTATGGGATAGAGTTGATTCAACTTTAAACTACAATAAAAAATGGCCAGAAAATTGACTTTGAAAATCCATTTTTACTGCTCTAAAATTGCATCGGGTGCCTTTAACAGTACCTGGTTATTGTCTAGTAGACTGTCTTTAATATTTTCCCCTAGCGGACATGTGACTGTAAGTGCAATTACAACGCAGGCCTTGTAGAACCCAGCGGAAACATTTTGTTCCACTGGCGCTTCCTATGCTTTAAACATAATCTATTCACCGAGGACGTGATGTTGAGTGGTTCCTATCCTTCCCAAGCCGAGACTCTGACCTTTCTGTCTAGCCACAGAGAACCTTGGGCATTAGCCCGGGGTAATTCCGGTAGCAATATTGGAAGGGTGTCAGTGTGTATGTGTGAGTGGTGGTGCCGTTATGTCACAGTGAAGCTTTACAAATTGAAGCACCGGCTACGATGTTACTGAATCACTCAAGGCAAACGTAAGGACATCCTTCATACAACAACAGAGATATTATAACAAGAAGGTTTGTATTAAACAATCGTCTGCAAAAGCTCGTAACGTGTCCATGTCAGAAACCCCCCAGTAAAGAGGATTTGTAACGATATCAAGGATTGTCGATGAAGATTAGACATCCAGGTAATGAGATACACAAGGAAATTGTTACTCAAACAACTGTTGGGTGGATTGTCAGACGTTTCAGGTAGCTAGCATGCACTACGTTTTGTCAGTCAGTGATTGCAAGCTGGTTACAACACTGAGATTGGCGTAAACATAATGAGACAGTCGACAACACAGCATCTATGGGCACGGTTCAAATAAAACGACACGGCCGCTTGTTTTATTTGAACGTACGTCCCCTTCAATTCAGGAAAATGAAAGACAGCGAGCCTGCTGCCATTTGCAAAGAAGAAACTCAACATACACAGGCGGCGTCTGACATGTCTGATCGGCTCTTGTGTTACAGAAATTACACCGCGAGTAATCGTAAACACATGCGGCGGAATTTCTCCGGGATGACGTCTGCTGTGCGGTGCTACAGGCGGGGGTTGGGGAGAAACGATAGCCGTGGATCATACACGAAGGCATCCCCATGGAATATAATAAAGGAAGATGACTACGTTATGATTTACATCACGAGTAGAAAATAATGAGCAAAGGGAAGGTCGATTAGGACGGAACAAATGGCAGTAATAACGCTCCTATCTGTGATGTAATCCCCCTGATGGAGGGAAGCATACGCTTCAATATGACGGAGGTAATTTACAACCACAAACATGTAGGAGATGGGAGGAGCCGCCGTCATGCTACATGGCTGTAATTACTGGTGATACTCTCACACTTACTCCCGAGAGGGTCAATGACCCCAATCAGCAGTCCTCAACACAAAATCTACAACCGATAACGAAGATTTGGCCAAGGTTTTCGAACACAAAAAAGGGCACACGTCAGGAAAAATAACGTAACCCCGTTGTCTAGTGTTGCGGATATTCAGGGAGGTTGTCGGGGATAGATTTCGCGTTCGATAAAATTTCACGAGGCCATTAATTATGGCGAACAACAATATCTCCCTTTTGGAAACTGAAGCTGGGGAGGTAAAAAAAAAACTAGGCCATTTTTCATCCGAAGAGAGCATGTGGTTTGTAGGAATTTTTCACAGATGTATTTACATGTAGGTAACCTCTTGGGTGCCTCACTACTTCAAACGGAGAGGCTGAAAATGCAGGCAGGCGATGCGGTACAGAACTCCAGCCTTGAAATTATGCACGCTCAGTCGATAAATGAAGATGGAGTATCGCTACGGGGGAAAAGGGCTCGATGGTTTATCGTGCATCGCCCCCTGCTAGAACATATGGTTTAATTTCTCTCTGTTTTTCTCAACAAGTTGAAACCCCACTGCTATGTTTTCTCTTCGCCATCTGAAGAATATCTCTACTAGTAGTGAAAAACAAACGGTAGATGGTGCGGGGACACATAGGATGGGTAAACAGGGTATAAACTTACCGCAGTCGTGGTTTCCCAATGTCTCGATGCGACACTTGAAGAGGGCAAGTTCGGACCCGTCACAGTCCATCTCGTCCAGGAGAATGGGTCCCGTTCCCGTGCCGAAGCGGCGAAACTCCCCTCCCCCTCGGTACCCCAGCTGACGGCAGGCGACCGCAGTATCCCGGCTATCCCAGCCATCGTCGCACACGGTTCCCCACGTATCGTTGGCATCCTGCAACTCCAAGCGGCCTTCGTTTAACGTTCTTCCCCCCACCAGCCTGATTCCGAGCCCGAGCCGACTCGATAAATTCCACGTCGCCCCGTGGTCCACCCGGGTAAAGGTTATCCTCTGATCGTCTCGGCCCTGTGCTTTCAGCGCACCGGCAACAAACAAACCCACCCCGGGGCCGAACCGCACCGTAACTCCCGGTTCCACGGTCAGGACAGAGCCGCTGGGAACGTGGATATCCTCCGCCGCGACGTACGGGCTCCCCGCCAGCGTCAGCACCCGAGATCCCGACAAGTGCCCCCCTATTTCCGTCTGGCACGGGCAGCCTCTCCACAACACCAGCGCTACACTCCACCATAGCCACAGCGCGAGTGATGATGCCCGTCTGCCGGAGACTGCCATGATCACACTGCGTCCATTGCTGAGTACGCGAACAGACGCCTGCCAGCGTGCGCCACGCCGCTCTGTAAGAAATGATCGGGGAATAGCCGTGTGCACTTTCCCTCTAGCTCAGGCTTCCCTCAAGCCGGGATGACGCATCTCTCTCACACAGCAATCACGATCGATGAACCAACCAATTCATTGAGAAATGCCTCGCAAACATCCATTAAATGGTCAATTTTAATAAAGGCATGCTATCGTCAGAGGCTAGTAATGACTGCGGCCCTCATGTTGGGCCCTAGTGCCGGGGACTGATGTTGATAACGCAGCACACAGCCCAGTCGGTCGGTCGCGGAGGTACTATTTATGGAGGTCCGTACAAAATTAACGCATACAAGGGATTAGGTTTCACAGGGACAGTCGGAAGACTTGTGGTATTCCAGTGTTACCAGTCGAGAGGGCAGACTCTCCGTGACCTGAAAACCGGAGGAAACCTCGCACTGTTTTAATATATTCTCTCAGAAAAAAACATCAAAATTCTACTCCGTAAGTCTCGCACTCCTGTAGCGTGCGTAAATGTTTAACAAGCCTGCGTGGGGCATTAATGTTTTAACGGGTGATGCAAAGTAGCGACCAACAACACTTGCGCACTCGGATCAACCCACCACCCTACAGAGAGATCGGACCCCGTGGCAGAGTGTTGTTGCCATGTGCTCACAGCTGTACGGTCTACCACTGATTCACAACCGGAGGCCGGGCAGCTATCGCCTGTGGAACTCGCCGAGGAAAACACACACAAAAAAGTATCCCAAAATGTGGCGGAACGTAGACAAACACTTCCTGAGAAATTCCCTTGGCTAGAATCCAGCGTTTGTCTCATAAGAGAGACGTAAGTTTCCTGACCCGGGTCATGTCATGTGGCGGCCCGCCCACACACATGATGCAGCACGGCTCTCTCAGGATCTCAGCCTGTAGCCTCGCGAACAGACACCGTCGTGGCTCCTCGTCATCTTAACGGCGTAAAGAGTGAGAACGCCCACCCAGGCCTCCAACTCAAGCTAGGGTTCACCACGACGGCAGTACCCAGAAAAGCCGGCTGAAAAGATAGACTGCAAAGGCCCTGTGCGAACAAATCGTAGGGCCGAAACACTCCAAAGTTGACCCGTGGAGAATGGCTTAGTACCAGGCTACTTTACTTAGCCTAGACGCAAGTCAGTTGCTTGTCACAGGCCAGCTTGGAAGACGCGGGAATTTTTGGATTGAGCTAGCCTGGGTGCCAGACCTATAGCACACTGGACACAAAGTACTAGTATCTCAGTGCAGTGAGCACGGCTACCAGCAAAAACTACGTATACATGCGTATCATATATACACGTAGCTACTCAACTGTCTACTGTGTCTTTTCATCGATTCTGCATCTAGTGTAAGACAGGTCAGCGCTGACGTAAATGCACGCTGTAAGTGAAGGTCGGTTTCAATCGATACGAAGAATCACCCAATTGGAGCACACAAAGGCCACTGTACCTTTGTAGTGTGTGTCATTACGATCACGTACACACGTCTCATGCAGAAGATGTATTTCTATTCTAGGGCGGCAATAGAAATATTCTGGACGGCAATACAAAATATTCTGGACGGGATAATCTATCTGATATTGACATTTACTGCCATCACATTTTCGTAATAATTTCATACTTGAAGCGTTTGAAATAGTCCAAAAACAAGCTACGCGAGTAGTCCCTTTATTTTTTGGTGCCACCAGTAAATAGCTAGAACCAGCCTACGGTACGAAACGAGCAACCCTTTTCCGTCAGCGACATCGCATTTTTGCCCTTTTATGTTTCATTCAACCTTTTACATTTAAGAAATGACAAGAAAACTGACTTTTCTCTCCAGTTTTACTACCGTCAAATCGCCGTGGGTGCCCTTAAGATGACACGCAGAGATACCGTGAAGGTTAAGTTTGTGGGAATTGATCGATAACCCACATGTAAGGTGACTCCGCTGAGGCTGGTATGTTTATCCCGTATAATACAGCGGATGTTGGATTCTACGAACGTTGCGATCAATCATACAAGAGGCATGATATGGCTATACATGCTTACGCAGAGGTCGGCATTCATATTCAGGGGTTATAACAAGCCTTTTTGACTTTGGCTCGGTCGAAGAACGCACTAGGCCAAAGAGCCATTGATAATCAGAGGGCATAACATGATCGCTTTTATTTTCAATGACTGGTTATGCAGATATCCTGGCAAGAAAATGCGGCGAAAGTTCCATTACCAGTCCTTGGAACTTATCATTGAGCTCCTTTCAAAAATGCATTTTTTACTATGCTACTGGTACATTATATTCAGTAAATTTGTTGTGAATGGGTCATTTAAAAAGTACCCAACCCTAAAAAAAACCCAGCGACGTCCTAAGAAGAAAAAAACAGACACCTAAATTATAATACGCCTTTCATATTTAAAGAATCAAAAGCAACAGATTTCAACAGACTCGATGCTATAGACAGGTTTATATATATTCAAATACATTAATTCTCACAATGTAAAAATAGGTAAATACATAAAAGGCTGTTTTGTTATTAGAAAAAAATAACGAAACTCGTGATTAGCTCTACGTGATTGTATATTGTACTACTGTACCACTTGATGTTTTAGTACCTAGGATGTTAATTTAGTTTCATTTTATACCCTTTTCTTTTTGTACTATGTTCAATAGTCGTTGATACATTGTACCATGTACAATAGTCGTGCAATGAAGTTCTTCTTTTGTGACGATCTCCATAGCCATTCTCAGCTATTTGGTGGGTACGGGAACAAATTTGAGACGCCACACACAGCTTCTCATCTTGACTACCACTGATGATGACATTATTCAGGCTCTGTGCTCGCCGACCTGCAGCCTTTATCTCGTGATCACCTCAACCACTGACTGTACCGCGCCATGCGATGGTCGGTCGCGATTTCATTCAAGCCGTCAGACCATGAAAGATGAAAAGGGCAAGTATCGTAATCTCCAAGCAGATATTTTTGTGGCTGCGCTGCAAGACGGTATCAAATGGGCCAGGCAGCTATCATTTGCCACCCTAAATGAACCGTTTGGCTGTCGAAAAAAAAGATACATTTTGTACCAGTGCAAAAAGAAAGTCCGATAAAATGCCTCTACTCAAGACACATTCATATATATGGTCAGACAGGAGTATAAATCCCTCCTGCTATAAAATTGCAACATGATGTAACCCAACACTAGTTACCATGGTAACAGACAGTCTGGTTCATGTCATTGACATTTTTTGGTTTGGAGAGGAAGAAGAAGAGGAAATGTAGCAAAAACAATGTGTCTTCCTTTAGTAAACATAATTAAAGGGGGGCAGCTATAGTGTCTTGACTGCAGACGCACCTTCACAGATTTAAGAAGCAAGCGTGACAAAACACCATCTATGTTCACTATTCCTCCCACGGCACAGATGCCATTTTAATGATTTAGGGCGCCCATACATTAGCAGCATCTATCTGAGATAGGGGATTATGATATCTCTCCCCTGCCTCCCTCACACAGAATTGAAACCATGTGCGTCCTGTCAGAGAACAGTGTTTGGGTAAGATGCCACCCCCATTATAACAATTGGAAAGCGGCGATATGGAAAAGGTCATTTGGATTGCGCACATCGGCTGAGGTGGGTCGCATCATCTGGAACGTTTTTCCACCCGGTGAATCTTTCTTGTCAAAACTTGACATCCATCCTGGATAAAGCTTTATGAACGTGCCGCCTGGCGCTGAGAAACGAGATGGAATCGATTAGCAAAAATCCGTCCCCGGCGTAAACACACATACTTTATACAATTATGAACGCCCCCGCTTCTTCACCTAGACCTGGGTTATCGTCATCATGTCAGCGAGTGCGATCAATATATACGTCATGTGTTTTCTGGATTCATGGAATACCTGGTACAAAATATACACATGCAGACACAGGCACCCAACGCAATTTCATGGCAGTAAAATTGGATTTTCAACGTCAATTTTGTGGTCATTTTTTAATGTAGTAAGTTGAATGAACCCTATTCCGTAGCATACTGATATCTCAATCTGTGAGGTAAAAATACGATGTCGCTGACGGAAAACTGTTGGTTGTTTGCTACCACAGGCTGGTTCTAGCTAATATTGGTGGTACCAAAAAATAAAGGGACTTCTCACGTAGCTTTAAGTATGAAATTATGATGAAAATGTACTAAGGAACGGCAGCGAATGTCAATATCAGACAGATTTCCTCATTCAGAATATCTTTTTTGTATTGCCACCCTAGAATTGCATCTAATGCCTTAAACTACCGTACGGTACTAATAATTTCTTTTAAAAGCAAACATTCTCTCATAACACAGGGTCTTCATCAGCACAAATAATTGTCACAATTGCACAACGTGTTATAAAAACAGCTTACATATAACCTGCTATGATAAGACACCCGAAAACAGCGTATACGTACTTCGGTGATTACAGAATTATGAGTAACACGGACTTAAAAGCATTCTTTAACGACACTGTTACACATGTCCTGATTAGTACAGTGAGTAATGGGCGATGGCATCCAGGTCAAAATACCTGACGACAATTTGTAAGTACAACTTTAAAGCACTTCCCGTCCACATTAACATTTACACAGTTACTGAGTTAGAGTAAACAAATTACTCCTGTAAGCTGTGGTGGTTTACCAGTATACAGCATTAATAATAATTCTTAACACGAGAACATAGACATGTATGTAATGTGACCCATAAAATATATAAACTCGCTTTTTTCTACACTTCTTCTTCACTGTTGGCAGTTCCTAGCCTCTACCAGGCACCTCGGATCACTGGAAAAATAGTAGAAATTGCCCAAAATAAAGGAAATAATATACGAGGGGAGAGAGGGTACATTTTGCGACCCAAGGATGCGGCAAATTGTACTCTCTAGCGGACCAACTCCACTGGCGTGTTATCTCTCTATTCGGCGAATTTCTTCTCTTTCCAGCAAATTAGCCAAACTAAAGGGAATAGTAAACCAGGCGAGACAGGGTACATTTTGCGACCCACGGATGCGGCAAATTGTACTCTCCAGCGGACCAACTCCACTGGCACTCTATTTGGCCAATTTCTACTCTTTCCAACCGCCTCCCGAAGCCTGGTAGAGGCTAGGTAGTTCCCAAGGTGATGCCAGCAAAACTGTTGTAAGCACACCGGCCGTTCCCCCTTATAGGGTCAGACAGCCCCATAGCTGCCGTGTTTGTTTTGAAAAGCTCCAAAGTTGGTCGTTACGGTCTGAGGAAGTTCCCACTAGAGACAACGCCTCTGTTGTTGTTTTAAACACAGAGGTGTCTGGTAGTGGTAGGATATACCCTAAGGCACAGGAATAGACTTGGAGGGAATGTATACACAAAACACCGTAAATCTGGTGCCATCACTGCAGGCAACGGTCTGGCCTGCAAGACATGGTTGTTTTTCTGTCCCTGAGTTATACATAAGATTTCATTTATTTTAAATCACACTTTCATCCGTGACTGCTTTTCAACAGGTGGGCACATAAAAGTTACATACACAAGAAATAAAAAAACAAATTACATTGCCATTAAGCAAATAATAACGTACATCTCAGACTGAAAACAATTAAAGCTGAATACTATTTCAGTGCGTTTTTTTAAAAAAAAGCAGTTGCGGTGGTAAGTTGCCTTTGCCCACTAGAGAGTCCAACAATACAGGTGAAAAATAAACTGCATCTTCGGCGAGGATGTAGATTCGTATTTTCAATTTCAAGATGATAGATGATATGCCGGCAAACTAGTCATTTGTCTATTTGGCCCATTTCTACTCTTTCCAGCCGCTTCCTGAAGCCTGGTAGAGATTACCAATAGGCTACCGATTGGACCGGCTGTCACAAAATGTTACATAAAAGAAGGTTATAATCTTCCCAGTCAACCTTTGAATGGAGGCCAATTGATGCCCCCATAAAACTACACAATACTTTCATCCACTTATGTATGCACTTAATTGCTCCTTATTGATTGGGGCTGTTCTGGGACGATAAACCAAAATAAAGGAGGAATGTCTAATAATTCTAAATAACTGACATATTACATGGAATAAGAATATGATTGGTAGGTGTTCCAAAATTGTCATCTTGTCTCATATTTTGCTTTATCTAGAACTGCCTTTACCTCACCCACAAATTTGTAGCTTTAAAATTTTTGCAGTAAAAATATACTTTTTCCTTGCACGGAAGTTCATCTTGGTTAACATATTTTTTTCTAATTTTCTGATTTTTTTAATTTCATTTTTTTCTTCATTTTTTTCACTATCCAATAAACTATCTCTGATATGCACAATGCCAGTCACTTTCAGCTTTCCTTGCTTCCAAAACCTGTTATATCAAGCTCGCTATTTGATAGCTCCTGTGACCTTTCCCTAGAACTGTCCTTGACCGTACAAGTGTGTTGGTTACTGAATGCGTTGCCATGGTCGCCGCTAACGCGCCACGATGGTTTGTTTCTCCACCAGTTTCCTGAACATGCCCGAGGGGATGGCCATGAGGGACTCGTAGCTTCCCCGCTCCACAATGCCTCCATTGTGTAAGACCGCGATGGTGTCAGCGTTCTTGATGGTGGAGAGCCTGTGGGCGATGGTGATCACCGTCCTGCCGATCATCAGCCTCTCCAGGGCCTCCTGCACCAGGGACTCACTCTCTGCATCCAGTGCGCTGGAGGGAGAGAGAGAATTAGCCGGCTGTCAGTCAACTTTGATGTACGGAATAGGAGAGATTACTGCTAGGACCCGCACAGGGACCACATCGATATTGCACTGACTGTCTGAATATTGTCCCCCAAACGACCAGGAAAACGTCAAAGGATGAGGTATATGTAGGTCTGAATATCAGGGTAAAAGAAAATGTTGAAAAATATGAAAAAAATGAATGACAAAAGTTGCGAACCCTCTTTGTTTAATACCTGAAATGCAAAATATAGCTACATATACTAGTAGCTACAATTTGAGTGACTCATTCACCATTATTTGTCATGCTTCACAATCTCATTATGACCTTTTGTGTACTCCAATAACATGGAAATCATTGTTAATTTAAAAATGATTTAGCATCATCATCAGCAAACTGAAAATATGTAAATGCATATGTGTCTTACAGGTTCTTCAGGACAAACATATTAAAGAAGGATGTAGATTTCTTAAGGTTCACAACCTGTAAATAGAATTGGCAGAAGCCTATTTTGATCAAGCTAACAGATAATTAAGGCAAACAGACATACCTGGTAGCTTCATCTAGCAGCAGGATCCTGGGATCCTGTAGAGTCAGATAAGATAAGGTTGTGTCAGACTGTACATGTAGGCGAGTGATGGCCATGGGGACCACCAATAACCAAGGCTTTGTCCTGTCATCTCAGGCAGCACAAAGGCCAGTCATTAGACCACCAGGCATGCAGTCAATCAAACTCCAATTATACCTCTAGCAAAACTGATGTCTGATGCGGAAATCTGACAATAGGCCGCTCAATGGAACTGCGGTTGGAACAGCTGCGAATTTACTGCTGCGTTCTTCCCACTGATGCATTTGGATTTCTCAGCATTGATTTTATTACACTCTTTTGCCAATGCTGTACTGCATGTCCAATATAGTACATCTACAATGAAATTGCACTTACACAAATGAATCAAGAGTGGATATACCAATACTTGCCACCTGTGATTCCAAACAATAGCAAATATTGCTCACTCAAGGAAAATTTAGACTTACCTTTATCAGTGCCCTTGCTATTGCGATTCTTTGTCTCTGGCCACCTGTGATACATACAGAATCTGCAATTAGCCAATATACAAGAGGCCCTCCCAGTGTGTGTGCTGTGCATGCAAGTGCCTTACTGCAGTACTCGGGGACAAAAAAGCGCACACGTCTGACAATCACTCGGATGCTGCAACAGTCAGTGGGATCGATGCTGGGGAATTAATGGTTGACCGAAATGCAGACTTTTTGAGCCCATTCATTTTTTTTTAGACTGGACTCTTTTGTGGTACCCACTTGGAGTAATACAGAAATGAGACTGGGAAAGTCAACTTTCCTTATCGCACCTATATTTGGTGCATAGGGTGGCACCCATCTCTGTCTCTGTGGCCTTGGGCCAAATACATTGTACATGTAGTTGTGAAATCACTACAGCAGGGGGCTAGACTGTCCACTGGTAGTGGTAGTGATGTGTGTTTAACTCCCATACTCCTTCCCAAATTCTGAGTGCTAAGCAGAGAAAGCTGTATGAAATGTACCAGTATCAAATTTCATGACTCAAAAGTCATGACTCAGCCAAGGATCCAACTCACCACCTACCAAATGCAAGGCTATAACACTCTACCCTTGGCCATTGCACCTGTCTGTGGGTAAAATGTGGGTATAACAGGCCTAACAACCCACACCAGATGGCTCACTTTGCCCTCAATACCTGTCCACTCATGACGGATTGCAAACTAAAATGTTTGAAGCACCAAAAGGCAACAACCTTGACCCTGACAGAGGTACCCAGCCTACACAGCTCTGAAATGACTGGCATCTCTTCAGGAGGCAACATTGGAAGCTGCCTAATTGACAGGTCAGGTCCCTGAGGAGTCTGATTTTTATTGGCGGGAATGTCGAGCCTTCCTGGCCGATGCACACAGAGCCTGATTACTTCTTACCTGGTTTTCCCTTGTGCTTTGCATGCAGCCCCACAGACATGTCAGACTCAATAACACTCTGATGCTCCATTATGTATTAACATCAGGCAGACGATATCAGTAAAACAGGTAATTACTATAATTTACTTTATGTACTCAGTAGCAAAATTTGCCGGTCTGAGAAAAATGGACATGTTTGCGGAACTATACGTTCACAGTGGCGGCAGGTGCAGCAAAAAGAAAGCAAATCTCTTGTTCATGGTAATGATAAGTTTGCAGTACAGAAGTGAAAATGGCAAATATAAACGTACTGCCAAAAAAAATTGTGATTTACTGTATTGAGTTTTTTCTCTCCACTGCATCTTGCCCTTTTTCGTCCAAGATTAGATGTACACGTATATGGAGATTCACAAACCACACTTTCTAAACCCTCTCTGATCTAGTAACAGAAATTTAAGGAGGGAAGAGGAAGCAATTAAGTCATTGATGTTTTGTGTCCAAAAAAATTGCATGAAGTTAGTGTCTGTTCATCTGTGGAATTGGGGTGGCTCAGCTACAGACATGTAGGGATTGGTCATTACATTAATCCTTTCAGTGTCACCGGCCAATCATAAATCCCCATTCTAATTAATTTAACCTGATGCTACAGTAGGGGAAAGGTCAACATCATGTATCCTTCTGGACTTTCTCAAAGACAAGGTCCTGTGATAGTTATCAGACCAGTAGAGACTGATTGAGGCTAACACATGCTGCTATTATCTGATGATCAGTCTGCCCAGACAGACTTTCTATTTCCCCAGGAGTAACCTCATTCTCAAAGGACCATGACCTCATGACCCTAATTACACTGACATCACCAGAACGAAGAGGGCCTGCATGCCCATTTTCGTAAGGCGTAATCAGGCCTTTTTAGTCTTCGTAATCCGTAGGCAGCCACCCAAAATCATCGAAATTCGTAATCAGCACATTAGCTGTAAAGCCACGTAACTGTTCTGAGAATTTAGCGTGATTCGTAATCGGCAGTGAAAATTTTGTGTAATTCGTTATTGCCATCCCCCAGATGCAGGCCCTCAGTAAATCCCCATTCTAAGAATTAGGTGAAGCAAAAAAATCCCAGAGCTATTTCACCTAAGATTAAAAAGACATATCTGAAGTAGTAAAGCAAGAAATACACAGCTTGATATACAGGGAGATTGTGAACAAAACTTTGTGTTGCTATACATGTTTTGGTATCCTTTTAATCATGTACATGTACACCTTGTGTAAAGTGTATGCTAGACATTGTGCCTGTAGCAATGTCTTATTGAATACAGGTGTATAGACAAGGATTATATGCACGATACATTATAATCCCTTTAGCCATGATGATTTATCCAATTATGGAGCTGGCGGTAAAATGGATTTGCATTTTGACGGGAAAAATTAATCATTTTATCATACTTAATCTGTCTCAACGGAATTCATGTACATAAGCTACTAGTATATAATGTCATGTAAATGCATTAAGTAGACTGTGATAGGCATGTACGTGATTTATGCAGATTCCATGGATTTCAATACAGAAGTTGTGTTAAAGAAAGCATTATTATGTAATACAAGGGCAATACAAAATGTCAATTTTGTGGAAATTCCGTTACAAATTAAGTTGACTCAATCCTAACCCATGACATACTGCCATTCAGGGAGTGAAAGTTAATAAATATGATGCCAAACTAGGCAGTTTGTGATCTGGAAACTTAACAAATCTTTGTTTACATTCTTAAGGCCACACCAATTTAATTTGTTGGTTCTCGGATTCGCCTCTTCGTTTTTTTCTGATTTGAAAAAAAAAAAAAATTGATTCTGGTCCTGAATCAACTGAAAAATGCTCATATTTTGCCCCCAACAGTTGAGGAAAGTCCTTTCTTCCTAGTTGTTACAGTTTTCCCATCTATCAATGCAGTGGTTTGATTAAAAGTTCAAAATTCAATGTTTAAATTTTAACCCAGCCTTTTGTGTTGACTTCATGCCTCATTCCGTAGCATTTAAGCCTATAATAGGATGCCTAGACCTGTTTTTATTTTTATTTTTTTTTCGCCCTGTCGCTTCATATTTTTTCTGAAAAAATCCGAGAACCAACAAATTAAATTGGTGTGGCCTAAGGTGTGCATTTTGTGATGGTGACACAAAATCAGTGTGCCGAATGTAGAATGCTTGTGCACTAACCATGAAATGAAATGTGACAAAATGTGACAAAATGGCACAAATGTGTAGAAAAGTGGTATTGAATGGTATTCACATAAAGATTTTTTCTGTCAAAAACATTCTGAAATTTTGGCACAAAAATATTACATAATGCTGCTTAACGTGTTGCTTAGGCCTAGGAAAACGTTGTATTTCCTGTTTCAGTCCTGAAAAAATTAGGGTCGGCACAATGTAGGTAGGGATTATCTTTTCTTGTCTTCTTTCTTTTTATAATCTGGCAATCTCTAGTGATCCAACATACATGTATACAATATAGTTTAACAAAGTAAAACTTGCATGAGCACAGTCTGATATAGTCAATGTCCAAGTTTGAAAACCCACTGTACAATGTTTCATCACGCAGGTGTCAGATCATGAGGCTACATGTAGGAAAGATCGATCAGCTCAAAAAATTAATGTTCCTTGCAGGGGTCCACACAAAAAAAGGCTAGGTTCGGCAGCTTTTTCTAGGGTTCGTAGGGAAACAGGAAATACATTTTTTTCCTTAGGCCTTATTGCTACTCTCACCTGAAAGCATGATGCCTCTCTCCCCGACGACTGTATCAAACCCATCAGGGAAGCTCTGGATGAAGTCTAAGGCGTTGGCCTCCTGGGCTGCCTGGAGGATCTTGTCCATGCTCACGGCAGCCGGCTCGGCCGCTCCGTACGTGATGTTATCCCGGATAGAGCAGGAGAACAGGATCGGCTCCTGAGTCAACAGGGAGGGGATTGGTCAAATAGGTAAAGGCACAATATGGAGGTAAAAGTACTGTAAATCACGGTTTTGCTGCGACCGGGTGGAGTGAGGAAAGTTGTGTTAAGTGCCTATCCCAAGGACACAACGTCCTACTGAGTCATCCAACACCATTGACAATATTGTATCAAATTATTGTCTTGCTTTCGTCACATGCAAATAAATAAACAAAACAGTGTTGTCTGTATAGCGATACATATTGTATATAGGAAGCTATTTCAAATACAGAGCTATCACTTACAGACTTAAACATCCTGAATAGCAGTACATTTTTATTTCACTCCATACTTAAGTATGGAGGGAAATACTGTTTTTACTGATGATTCTCCTCCTCCTTCTTCTTCTCCTCCTGCCATTTCTTTAAATTGATTCAATTCCTTCATTTTTGGGCCAAACGACCTGGAATTTCGTATAAAGGTAGAGTGGGTAAATACCCCTAGGCGTTTTTTTATTTTTTTTGATACAAGCTTTTACAATCGTTTTATTTGCGTTTTTAGCTGTTCCCATAGGAAAGTACTGTGGGGCGTACGCGCGTGACGTAATAAGAAAGGAATTTGGGGGCGGGCCCAAATATGGGCATGCAAGCATGAACCTGACGCAGCCTAATCTTTTCTTCTTGCTGATTGGCTGTTGGATTTGATTGGATTAACTCAATTAACACCTGTTCAAAGCCATTCCATTTTGACAGTATGAACTCAAGTGTTTTGGTAGGTACAGCACAGGCCACGAAATACGCATCAATTTTCGAGGGACGTTCTGCGGGAGAGTGCAGGACGCTGTGCGGGACTTCCCTCGGGAGAGTGCGGGACGTCCTCCGGGAGAGTGCGATACGTTCTGCGGGAGAGTGCGGTACGTCCAGCGGGAGAGTGCAGTACGTTCTGCGGGAGCCAGACATTTTGCTCTTCTCTGTTGGAACAACGCAAGTTGGAGGTCAATGACCTGCGCCCGGCGTGTAAACAAGATTGGACAGGGAGCGGCTGTAATATCAAAGGAGCCGGCGGCTTCTGCTAGCCGGGTTGATAGTTAAGTAACATCAAGGTGGTTCAAAAGCAAACCTGATAAAGAAGGAAACCCCGTAGTTAATAGTTGAAAGTCTTGGTGGCTTGAGGCGATCGATACCGCCATGCTGTTTACTTTATATGACATACAATGCAGTGAGTGATGTGTATCGCAACGAGTTAGCTCGGTTGGTAACGCGCCAGACGGCAATCCCAGAAATTGTGAGTTCGAACCCCAGTGCATCGGATATTAACATTTTAAACAATTTTATAATTTTTAACAATTTTATCAGTTTTAACAATTTTATCAGTTTTAACAATTTTATCAGTTTTAACAATTTTAACAATCCTGCATTTTAACAATTTCAACATTTTTTTATTTATTTTCGTTGTTTTGCTTTTAACATTCAAAAACTGATTGTTCTTACTCAAGAATGTCAATAACTTAGAATGTTAGTCTTTTGTATTTTTCCAACATACAAACCAAAATCACTTTGATGTTGTCACAAAAGTATGGAGCTGACAAGAGAGAATGAGTACGGTACTCTGCCAGTGTGAAGAATCTACAGAGGTATTACCAGTCACTAGTAGCAAGAGATAGACCACATTGAATGATGACGATGAGGACGAATCATATGGAGTACTATCATAGCTTAGTACAGAAATTCTACTGCTTTACTTTACTTTACTTTCTTTCACTCTGTACATGCAATTAGCTCACTGGCATGATTTTAAAAATAAAGGTTATGATAATCATATTATATGTATAGCTTATTCAATGTATGGCTTCATAGTTTATGTGATTGTTAATAAGGCCATGTTGATTTGATTGTATGGATGGCATCTGTGCGCGCATCGGTTTTCGTTAATTTAAAACTAAGTTTACGACATTCATACAAAACATCTGGAAACTAAGCAAACATACTCTGTAAATTGATTACTGTAATTCCCGATTTTTTCACTGTACCGCAACGTAACGCAAGCAGGAGGTCAATGTTCACGGTTTTCACTGTCACCTCTGTACCGTGAACTTATCTTTACAGTTAGGAAATAATTCCTGGACTTTCTTTTTCCTGCAACTGTCACCACCGTGAATATATAGTTCCGTGAACATGTCCATGTTTCTCAGACCGTGAAAATTTTGCTACCGTTAGTAGTAGTTGCAATTTCGTCATTAGTAGTATTTAGATACCTGCAATATGTAACTTTGAAATTGAGATAAGTGTAAAGTAAAGCTGTCGAGATTTAAAGTGCTTGTCGTTGTATCTTTGTAAAAAAAAGGGAGATAATGGCCAAGTGCCATTTTTGTAAATATCTGTCGAGATTCAAAAAGCTTGTCCTTGTATGATTGCAGTATGATTTATTCAGAATCTTCTATTTTTGTATGGGGAGGGAGATGGAGTGAAATATTACATTTGCTCCGAAGCAAATGTTGGCCTTTCTAGTTACATTATGTATTGACTACCAAAGCCACGCAGCTATAGTTTTACATTAAGATATGTTCTATGATGCCTATCAATATCTCTTCCATGAGAATAACATATCTTGTACAACATATGTATTTTAGAGAAGACTCTAGATAATTATATCTCATGCCACATATAACTTCAACAGCTGATCATATATTTTAATATGGAGGGGAGACCTTTAATAAACATATTCAGTATCGAACACCAAAAGTATCGATCTCAAAAGGGCAGCAGACCCAATACTTCCATATTCAGTCTAGCCAAAAAGAGATTAGTGTTGGCAGCTGCCTTGACCACAGCCCACAGGGGTCAGAAGGGTAGTAGGACAGAAACACTGAGCCAACACAATCTACAGTCAGACCTACATGTACATGTACCTACGTACGTTATTGTAGGCTAGATGCCAGACCACACATACACTAATAATAAGCAAAATCTAGACTTTTTTCAGACAAGTATGTTCTGAAAGGCCAGACAGTGTTTTTACTAAAGGATAAACTATATTATATACTTTGCTTCACAGTTTTTAAAAAGTTGTCTTTTATGGTAAAGCCTTTGTTTGTTGGTCCATCAAATATCATATTTCATCTGAATGCAACAACAATTCCATATTTGTAGAGTCAGCTTCATCATGCAATAGGAAAAGGGCAAATAAATTTGAAATTGAAGAATGAACATGATTGATGTATGGAGTGAGATTATAAAAAAAACAATTGGACGGCAAAAGGAATTTCATCTTATGCTGGATTTTCATTAGCTGCATTGAAATTGTCACCACATATGAAGTGTAAAAGAAATAATGACAATGGTTTCTGAACAGTTTTCAGTGGGATTCATACTTCCTAAATGCTGAGAGGTGCAGGGAAAATTTGTCTGGTGCAGGTAATTTTAATGTTATACCTGCACCAGTATTTCGAGCCCTGGACATTCAGTCCATCTCTACGTTATTGGGTTACATTTCCCCTCATGTCCTTGTACTATCTTTACTGGCAGGAAACCTGATGTTAATTTAGGCAGAGGTGGGGAAAACACTGCTGGTAATGCGGACCTGGTGACTTACTTGACTCACGGTGCCCACGTAGGTCCTGAGCCACTGTGGATTCAGGTTCCTGATGTCTTCTCCATCAATAGTGACTGAACCTGCAGTTGTGAGACAGGAGCAGCAAAATGGCATTCAAAATGGAAGACAGAAGAAAAATGTCCAGACTATGCATGATGTACAAAATGACTAATAAACTGGTGGACGTCCCAATCACTAAGTACCTAATACCAGCCCAGAAGAGAACAAGAAACAGCCATGCCTTCAAGTACCAGAGTTATCAACCAAGGATTGAGGTGTTCAAGAATTCATTTTTTCCTAGAACTATCACAGTGTAGAACTCGCTGTCACCAAGTACAGTAAGGGCATTGCCATTAGATAGCTTTAAAGAATGTCTAGAGGTAGATGTCCAAGGGCTAGGTGTCACAAGTCGATCGGTGTGATGTAGCCAGCTGCTGCCGCGCCGCGTGCCTGCGAAGCTGGTGTGTTACGCCGAAAGGCGGTTATACCGGCTATACAGATACAACTTTGCTGTTGACCTTACTTATTACTAGACTTCTGCATGCCTTATTTTCTAAGGTGTATAATCAGGCATTTTAAATCTTCGTAATTTATAGACAACTGCCCAAAATCAGCATAATTCAAGCCTTGTGATTTCACGAAATTTGTAATCAGCTTGGAGAATTTAACGGAATTTATAATTGGTGGTGAAAATTTTGCGTAATTTGTAATCACGACGCAGGCCCTCTACGATACATAAATATAGATCACACTAGAATTACTGTAAATCTTTAGATGTTTGCGGTGGTTTTATTTTTGTGGGATTTTTGCAGTGTCCTCTTCATATGGCGAATTCATGTCACCACGAAATATACATGCATTGTGTACTACTACTACTGAATTGTATCAACCAGGGATTTAAAACACTACAAAAACCTTTACTTGTTTACAATACTAGTTTACAGTAGCCTTAGTTTATAGATGGCAGCCTGCATGGGGGGGGGGGGGGGGTCCCGACAACGCTCTACACCGAATACGGAAACCTCTCGATTACACTTTACGATAAATTCCAAGTAGCTACAACGCATTACGTAGAATTAAAACAGTGAATACGCTCTACGCAAAATGCGCCAATTACGCTCTACGTTGAATTAGAGTGGTCCGTCTACACTCTACGTAGAATTAAAAACGGCCGATTACGCTCTACCGAAAAGGGCGTGCAGGCCCCCACAAATGGGTGGGACATGATTGGTAAGGTCAGGCAAGAATCCGACCAATGACAGTGAGTTAAATAACTACTCAGAAGGGCAACCTTTTGACATGACATTAGCCATGGCTATACCAGCGCAGCAGGAAAGGTCAGGAGAGGAAATGACATCAATTCCCTGGAATTGACCTTCAGTGATTGAGGAGCAGCAGCATACTAAAGGGTCTGCATGCTGTTTTCAGTAGGTATTTGCAGCCTAGTTCTCCCAGGCTTCTTAGGCAGCCTAGTTTTGCCATCCCATGAATGCAATAAACAGTCTGATGAACTTGTTCACAGTTAAAAAAAAAAACTTTCGCAAGAACAAGTTTATTTACCATTAAGTGTTGTCGGTTCTCCTGAATTTACTGCTAAGCGTTGCCAGCCCTTGTAAGAGGGCTTGCATGCCCTTTATCGCACTTGGCATAATCAGGCCTTTTTTGTCTTCGTAATCTGTAGTCAGCTGCCCAAAATCATTGTAAATGTGTAATCAGTACATTATCTGTAATAATCATTGTTTTTGTTCATAATCAGCTCTGAGAATCTAACGTAATTCGTAATCGGTTGCGAAAATTTTGTGTAATTCGTATCACTACCCCCCATGCAGGCCCTCTTGTAAATTTAGGGTTGTAAGTGATGCCAAGATTCCCCATTCGGACCCTCATACTACCTTGGTTTGGATCATACAGGCGGAGAAGCAGGGATCCCAGGGTGGATTTTCCTGATCCGCTGGATCCCACCACGGCAGTGACAGATCCGGCCGGGACAGAGAGGTCGAGGTTGGAGAAGACTTGTACATCGAGTCGGGAGGGATACGCAAAATGGATGTCGTTAAACTTGATGGCACCAAGCACAGAGGCGGCAGTGGGCACATGTCCAACTGAAGGGAGAAAATGCAATTAAAAATAATTAACTTCTTTACCAAAATGCAATTAAAATTTAATTTCTTTCAAAAAAATTTATTTGTCATCAATTTGCTTGACTGTCATCATATCTTAACTCATGTCATCATATCTGGGATGCGATAACGTTCGATATGGGTGTTCCTATGTGACAACTTGGATTATCACACGGGCTTCCAACAGTCCCATAGAATAAAATAATTTGAATGCGTTTCATGTGTGCCTCTTTCAAAATTCCAAATACAAATACCTGATGTGGATACCTGATACAGAATTATATAAGATGCCAAACTATTGTCAAGCACAACTTAAATCTTACCGGTGTTAAAAAAAATCATACACACAGTTATTTTTACAAAATTGTAGATTACCAGGTTATATCTTACCATCTATTGCTATTTCTGGTTTCCTGTCCACCAGCTCCCAAAGTCGAGAAGTCGCTCCGATGGCCTTCATCAGTTCTGAGTAGAAGGATGTCAGACCTGGGGAGGGAACAGTAGTAGTATTATTATAGTATCCAGTCTTTGATTATATTGTTTTAGGGGTCCCTCAAATAGGGGTGGGTAGCAGTTGACAAGTACATGTACCCCCAAGTAGTACATTGGAAGAACTTACTGCCCCAGCTGCATGAAACCTGTATTGTGAACAGCACTTTTGCAGAACGTCTCTTTTAAGCGAGTATCTAAGGATGACATCCTATCTATAGTTTTCAAATGTTGTGTTGGAAAAGATATAATCTGTATCGTGAAAATTCTGATGCAATGTTGACAAAACATCCAATGAAAAACATGAAAAATTTGGGTTTCGTGAAGGCACAGTATGTTCTTCCAACATGCTTATTGAAGTAGGCTTTATGCAAGATAAAAAGCCAATCTCTCTCTAGTGTGATTGTTCACATCATCGTTGCAGACATTTCTTGTATTTGTTTTACTTTATTTGTTTTTCTTTGAACCAAATGGCTACCAATTCTGTATTGGTTACGGGGTTAGACATCAGGGAGAAGGTTAATATGCCCCACATGTGACATTCAACCAATTTGTCTACAATTATGTATCATTTTGTATGACTACAAGAAAAGTGGTCTCCATGTGGTGTAGTGGGCTGTGCAAATTGTGCTACTAGCTATATCTGGTTCAAATTCCATGGAGTCAGTGGCCTGGATTTGCACCAGGGTCTGGACAAGACTGGAAAAGAGTTGCAACACCTTGTCCTAACAAATGTTTAAAAGGAAAGTGATCTCGATCCAGTTTTAGCTCTCACTGAAGAGCTACTCTAGATCTTCCACTTATAATTAAAAAAAAAAGTTATTGGTCGTTACAGAGAAGACAGACGCTATGTACAGTATTTACAGGTTCATTGTACCGGGAAACTCTCCAAGCTCTTTTCGACAAGTACAATGTTCAGTGGACAACAGATTAATGTTCCATCTTAAGGGCTGAGACCCTTTACAGTAGCAATTTTGCATGTTGGGTGAGCGACAACAGCTGGGATTTGAACTCCAAACTTCTTGGTCTAGAGGCAGGGGGGTCCCTAACCACTGGACTAAACGATTTGTCCACCAGTCTCTCATTCAGTCTGAGGTTGACCAATTTATCTTTTTATAGTGGTAGAAAGACATTTTTTTCAGCGTTCAGCAATATTGCAGAATGTCACAATTTTGTTCTGCAGTTCAGAAATACTTTCTGCAAACACACAATTATATTCAGAACCTAAACCCATGGCATTTTATACAAAATTGCATTTTGGCAAACATGTTACATGCAATTTCAAAAGTACATGCAAAATTACTGGTATATCATAGAGTCAATTGTAAACACAAAAGTTCTTAAAACAATATTATGCCAACACCATTGAACTCTTACCTAGATACATGTATATATTCAGTCTGCAAAATTTCAGGTTGTCTTATTTTTCTCCTGCTAACGTTATATATATTGAAAATGTCTCTGCAAAATGCAGACTGCAGGAGGGTATTTCTAACAGTATTTTAGAAAGAAGAGTCTGCCTACCTCCCAGAGACATAGCCACCCATCCGGTGTACATTAGGAAGGCAGACAGGTCTCCCACAGTGATGTGTGCACTTTCCATCATCATGCCTCCTCCATACAGAACTGACAGGACCACAAGGTTCCCTGCCATCCCCATCTGGTGTGTGGCAGAAAAAAGGAGGTCAGTAAGGCTTGACTTGCAGAATACTTCTTACTGGTATCTTGATTTTAAGCTCAAATTTGATTTGTAAAGGAACTGCACCGTCCTGTTGTTGCACACAGTGAAGCCATAGTCTTATGGCTCAGAAGTCACAAGAGCATTAAACAGTAAAGGTGCGAAGATGGGTGAACACAACTTAAGTCCTTATGGTAAAACATCAATGAAAATCCTTCTTTTTCATGAAAATTTTGGTCCAGTTTTGGAGACTCCTGGGCTAGAAGAAACCGATAGGGTCTTATACTCTTATTTCCTGCGTTGGTCAAGTTTTGGCGATTTCAGCAGTCTAGTGGCCGCAATGAGAGATCTGAGTGGTTACAATGTAGGTCTTGCATGCACTGATTAGATGGACACAGAACAAATTGGGGTCAACGTACTGTAGGACTTGTTTACTGTTGTCAGCTGTTCTGGACATTTGAGCTAGTCAACCCCTGCTTTCTTTGTATATTTGGGAGGCAGACCTTATTTGTGAGTTTCTGGTGCAGAAGATTTTTGGAATTGAAATGTGGGTAAGGAATTTTCTGAGGAATGGCCAAAAATAATCTCAACAGTACATTTCAACATTGACCACTAAAAAAGTGGGCTTCTTGATACTTAATATGTACCAGGTCCTGTATATGGGGGGGGGTCAAAATGTGTACATTGTACATCTATGATCTCATGTTCATAGTGAGGGTACACAACAAATGTAATGTACTTATTATCATTATAAGCAGCATTAACTTAAAAAGTTTCAATTTAATGATGTTTGTCAATGCTGTAGTAAGCCTGGGAAGCTAGTGTTCAGCATGGAAGCCAGTTGAATTTGTTCACTAAACTACAGCCAAAGAAAATTTAATCTAGTAATAATACAAACATAAACAATTACAATAAAAAAGCAGCACATTAAATGCACCCATAACAAGTAATGCATTGGAAAAGCTCTTTGATGCCATTAGCATTTTGACTTTGAACATCAGTCCTACCGATCCAAAGAAGGCGGCCTTTGCCAAAGATTCCTGCTTGGCAAGGTTGACGACGGTGGCAATTTTCTCGGCGTATCTTTCACACTCATTGTCCTCTTTGGCAAAGGCCTTGACTGTGCGGATGTTGCCTATCTTCTCTTCTGCTACCTGACAAGAGGATTATGGCATGTAAGTGTGCACACACGTAGTAAAACACCACAGGGCATATGCAAGATATGACACGGCACATTGCAACCGTCCCTCACACAGACGGGGGGCGCCACAGACTCTCTGCAACCTATGATCCTTTGCTCACCGAGTGTGTCATCTGCATAACTAATGCTCATTCCTTGACAAAGACAGTGTATTTGTACATTTGTACAGTCACAAATTTGGGTAAGTCCAATTTCTTGTAAGTCCAAGGAATTTAAAACTTCCTTGATAATGACTCACACACACTACATCTTCAAGATAAAATTTCAAGAAAAGGAATTTCTGTTTTCAGTTTGATTTTTTATGGCTGTTGTTAGGGATTTATAATTGTACATCTATACTAGCAAATCTCATGTCATATTTTGCTGTTGCCCTGAATATCTCTAAAACCCTTATCCCCTTTTCACCAGGTACATACATGTACATACCCCTCCCTCAAATTGAGCCATTGCTACAGCTTCACTCTTTTCATATTCCAAGACCCTGGCTGTTTTAGCTGCATATGTCTTACATGAGCGCATCTCCTTTGCAAAGGCCTTGATAGTACTGATCTGTAATAAACTTTCTTCTGCAACCTAGCAATGAAGAGAAAAAATGAACTGGTAAAAAGTGACTGTGTAGAAGTGCTTTTGACATGCATGATGTATCCCTGTATTGAAAGAGTCCCAAGTGTTACATTGATCAAAACCACCACTCAATTAGATTTTATTCTACATGTATTAGTAATACAGTGCACTACAAAATATTGTACACTGTAAATGGCGGCTAAAACCATTACAACTTGCAACAGTACAAAATAATACAATTGCCTCCCAACGTCTGCTTGAAGACTACATACAAGTGCATCACAAAGGCAAAGTTGTGGTCTTCAAAATCCTTTCTGTTATTAGAAATTTGGGTTCGAAATCTTTTTCTCAGCCTGCCCAGTGGGCAACCTAGTCAAAAGCTAGCTAGCTTCAGGTTGCCATCAACACTGGCTGTTCATTTTTGGAGGCAAGCCATAAGCCAGGTCACCTATAAAGTAGTATTGCTAACATGCTGGTCAAAGCTGTAAGTTATATGTAATAAATCGTTGTAAACTTTGTATACAAGAACCAGAAAACTAGGCTTGTGCAATGAGCAACTTGGCCTCTCCTGTACATGTAAGTCTCACACAGAAAACATGACTTGTGTGGTAAGAGTGGGTATTTTGAACCCTGGAAATAATACACCCAAAGCATGTAGATGTATAGTACATACCTCTGTGGATTTGGCCAGTGCATCCTGTACCCTCTTGGTGATCTTGCGTACGTATCGTCCATACAGAATGCCGATCATGCTGATCGGTGGAACCACTGTCAGTACGATGGATGCCAGTTGTGGAGAGACATAAAACTGGAAAGGAAAATTTTGGACGCACGTTAAAAATCTAACTTGATTGTATACCAGTAGTCAGCAAAGGTCCTGGTATTTAACGTGATTATGATCAATGCACTACCCTGGTATGTAACTGTTCTTTTATAAGTTTTATTACCCCTATGAAATATGGAGGCATTGTTTTTGGTCTGTTTGTGTGTGTGTTTCTGCAATTTGTGGTTAGCATAACTTTGGAAGACCTTAAAGTTTATGAACTGAGATGATATTTGGTATGTGGGTAGGTCTTGGAAAGACAATGGCCAAGGTCAAATTTGAGCCTCCTGGTGGCTGACCATATGATGCTGCTGTTTATTCTCACTCAAACACAAGTTGATTTCATATATGGTGACCAGCCCCATCAAGTCTGTCCAGCCACTTGCGACATAAATGTAATGTAATCCAACACCACAGGGTGTCTGCTACAGCACTAGTTACCATGGTGATAGTAGCCTGGTCCAGGTCATTGACCTTACTTCTTTGGAACAGAAGAAACAGAGCAAAAACATGTTTTCCTTCAAGGTAAACATAAAAACTGCTGTAAACACTGAAAGATTACAGTATCAGATCAACAAACCCACCATCATGCCCACCCCTGCCACCACTGCGACCGTGGACCTCAGTCCGTCCGAGATGTTTTCCGTCACGGCGTAGCCCACCAGGGCGGTGTCCGCCGACAGGCGGTTGATGAGCTCTCCCGTCCGCGTCTTGTCGAAGAACGCGGTCTCCTGCTTCATGATGGAGCCGAACACGGCATTACGTAACCTGTTCACGATCCTCTGGCCTGGAAATAAAGGAGAAGAGGAAATTCAATACCCATCCATTTACTGAAGTGGGTACAAATGGTGGATAAGCTGGCCGTTAAGTAGCCATAGAGACTTAAGGACTACTTGTAGTAAAAGGCGCCGTCCTTGAGTTGCCACAAGTAGCTGTTTCAGCATCTCTGACTAATGGAAAGCAAAGTAATATATTGGGCCCCTACACACCCTTTTTCATAAGGCATAATCAGGCCTTTTTTAAAATCTCCGTAATTTGTAGGCAGTCACCCAAAACCAATGTAATTGAAGCCTCATGATTGAACTTAATTCATAATCAGATCTGGGAATTTTGCTGAATCTGTAATCAGGAAAAATTCCTAACTTTGGAAGATCAACAAGCTTAGACTCAGAGAAAACAAATATTATTTTGTCATTATATGTTTGCTTGCATGGGTACATGTTCCATTCTTATTTCAAAACTTCTTACAAAGGGACACTTACATCTAAAATGGTGTGTTACACCGAAGGGTGGTTATACTGACCACTGACTATACGTAACGGATACAGATATGGAAAATCACCAACAGGTTGATGTTGGCCACCAAACTCCCAAAGAAGACATCTAGAACTGGCAATAAGTCTGTTTTTCATAGGACAGACTGTTACTTGAATGACATGGAGAGGTAAAAGCTCAGGGCGTGATGACCTTATCCTTCAGATCCATGATTTTATCATCATTAGTGCTCTTCAGGCAGACATTCGGAACATCATGGGTGAGGCCTCAGGAAACAAATGAAGTGTTTTTAGTTTTCTGACTGACCCTAGCAAAAAATTGCCAACCCTAGCCTTGTTTTGATTGACCGTTGGTATTAGGCTATGAAATGTTCACATTAAATTTCAAAGCCCCTGAATTTCTAAAATGTCAGTCTAATAAAAAAAATTAGTGAAGTAATATTTGTTTACCTTTGCATATTGTCTGCTCTGTTAGTTCTTACTCAAACATATTCATATACATATACATGTATATGGTGACAGGAGGCTAAATCTCTCCTGCTATAAAATTGCAACATGATGTAACCCAACACCAGTTACCATGGTGACAGACATCTGGTTCAGGTCATTGACCTTATTTGTTTGGAGAAGAAGAAGAGGAAGAAGAAACAGAGCATCAACAATACATAAAGAAAATTCTTACCTACCGACCCTAATTTTTCTGGGCTCAAACCAGAAACACAACATTAAGTTTCCTAGGCCTTAGCCAAAACTCATCAACAGATCATCTAGCCGGTGGTTTGATCAAGGGGCTGTGATACATGGTTCTGATGGACGGACCAACCAGACTTCACAATAACTTACAGTCCTTCATCCTTCAAACATAGGACCTCAGCACCCAGGGTTTGCACTTGGACCTTTCATAATCAATGTCATATATTCAAGGTATATTGGATCACTTTGTAAACTTTGGCTAAATTAATCCTGGAGGTTTGGAGTCTCAGATTACTTGTCTGTTATGTAATAAGTAAATTTTAATACTTGAATAGTAAAATAGAAATTTATACATGTATTGCTTACATCTTTTGATGAACCAGTTTTAACGTATCCTTAAGCCTCCAATATACATAGGAGCAAGCTGAACATAAACTAGAGTAATTGTTAGCTGTCTACATGTAAAGTTTAATATATATACTGTATGACTGTCAGCATCTGTCAGCATCAATGATTTGGTGCACGTGTTTGGTGACTGTCTGTCACTTTCCTCAGGGCAATTCTGACTAGTTTCCACAGGTGTCGCTGCTAAAGATGCATTCACAAAATGTAAAATACATGTACTTATACGGTTACAGTATCTACAGTGCTGTGCAATGTGAACCAGTCAGAATTGCCCCGAGGAAGGTGACAGATGGTCACCGAAACATTGGCTGCCGAATAAAACACTTGCACTTCACAAAATCTCTTCTTCAACTAAAGTTCAAGCATACCTTAAACAATGTGCAAAGGTTCCATTTTTCTTTTACACACACAATACTTTTACGCGTGATTTAAGATGTACTTGAAAATAGGATTTTGTGCCGTGTTGGTTGGTTGTGTAAAAAGTCTCTTTTAAATTTATTTAGTGACTGACCATCCTGATGAAACAATTCATGGACAGGTACATGTATATCGTACCTGGAAACAATGTAAACAGGTGTTGTAGTACCTGACATCTGCATGAGATACACCCTCCCAGCGTTGGCACATCCTCCCACGATGAAGACGACCACCAGTATCTTACAGATCCACTTCAGGTTGTCCATGACGTTACCCTGCTCCACGGCTGAGTAGATGGTGTCGATGACCCGGCCCATACTGTAGGGTACTGCCATGGTCACCGCACTGGAGATCAGCAGCAGGCCAATGGCAGCTGTGGAAAACACGGGCACGATTTACACATACTTTTCCAAGGACACATTTTCCCTGTGTAAACAGAACTAAACTCTCCCGTTAATAATATTGTCATGTTGTTGAATGTATGAAATAAAGATTATATTTTCTCTGCTAACACTGAAATGAATTGGGACTTACCCCATATTTTCAGCTGACTCCTTCAACCTTGTTCACGGAATGGACCCATTTACTCTTGGGACGTGACGTCAGAGACATGTGATTGTAGTAACGGTTCATACGTGCCAGATAACTTGTGTCGTCCCCCGTCTCTGTTCAGGGTAGGTCTGTGAGCTCTAATGTATGACCCGTTACTACGGTCACATGTCTCTAACGTCACATTCAAAGAGTAGACGGGTCCATTCCGTCAACAAGGATGAAGGAGTCAGCCTGAAAATTTGGGATAAGTCCCAAAGACTCCCAATTCATTCCAGTGTTGGCAGAGAAAGTAGAGCCTTTATTTCATAATGACTCAAAGTTGTACCAACACAGATGAACTTTCATGCTACTTTGGTCATTGACTGAATAGCAAAGTTCTTAATTCACAACCACTTGTTGATATATAAAGAGCCGACGTTTTGATGACCGTCTGTCATCTTCATCATCACCAGTCCTAATTGCCATGATGAAGATGACAGTCAACAAAATGTCAGCTCTGGAGGCTATGCCATGTTTAAATGTTTATGCAATCACAAATGTTGGTGGTAAATGGTTATGTATAAAGGCCATGCGTATACATGTAAACGTCTTTTTAAAAAAAAGCTTTTCATTTCAGGCAAACTGATGCAATACCTGAAACACTAAAGCACGCACACTTTTGTAGTGTAGTTTTGTAGCACACATTTTTCCTTATTCTTAACCACATACAATGTATAGAGGCTCTTCATAATAATTTTATGAATCTTGGTGATTAAGTAGCAGCATGTTGGCGTGTCTAACAGACATTCATGTACAACACTGTAACCCAACATTGCATATGTGAAAAGACTATAAGCAGTAACTGCAACTTAAGATCAGCCTTGCCTAATACCTGCTCACCATGACTGTGCACATTTCATCAGCAACTTACCACCTGTTGCATCACCCTATTAAGTGTATCTAACTCTAAGGCAGCTAAATTATCAACATTAAGACATAACCATAATTCAAGAGATATACACAACTTAGGCGTCACTAACACTATATTCTAAGCCGTCCTCCCCAAAGTCATACCTGGTACTCTCGATAGCCTCTACCAGGCTTCGAGAGGCGGCTGGGAAGAGTAGAAATTGGCAAAATAGAGAGAACATGCCAGGGGAGTTGGTCCGCTAGAGAGTAGTTCGTCTGCATGTTCTCTCTCTCTGTTTGGTCAATTTTTACTCTTTCTAGCTGCCTCCTCAAGTCTGGTAGAGGCTACATACCTGCAACACGTCGTCTCTCCGGCCGGGCCAGCTGCAGCAGACGACGCAGGTCCTTGGCAGGGGGGAGGGCCGCGAGTTTGGGTTTCGTAGCGTTAGCGGCGTCTGTTTTGGCCACATTCTGTGAGCCTGGCGTGGACTTCTGTTGCGAGCTGCGGCCTGATCTAAACCCCCGGCTAAACCCGGCAAAGGAAATGATATTTCTGTTGGCAAACAGACCGCTCCCGATCCCGCTACCAGAATTATTCCCCGTCTGGTGGTGGTGGGAACGCGACAGCCGGTGTTTGGTTAACACTCCGCCCCTCCCACAGAATGACGAAATCTTTGCTGTCCTCGCGGCTGTTCCACTACAAAACCCGTAACATCTTACGATGTTGACGGAAGAGTCCTTGAGTCCCGGGCCGGTTAGAAGACTAGACCAACGCACGCGACCGAGGAAAGATCCAGTTCTTGAGATGAAAACATGTTTGGCGGGATTTGTAAACACACTGCTGCCACAGACGGTTGTGACGTCGACACCAGCCCTGAAACCTAAACTCACGACTCTGATCATCTTGAAAATATTGCCCGTGGCTGCTCCAAGCTAAGAACGTCTTTGTAGTGACGGTGAACGGTTGACCGAACTTGGCAAAATGATCTGCATTCTCGTCAGGTGGGTTTCAGCCAGGGCGCTGCCATCTTGGTTTCGAACTGTCTTGTGGGATGGAAGGTTGCGTAATGGTCGAGCCCACATCGAGAAAAGGGGTGACGGCCGACTCCACAACAAATAAAGGGGTGATCATGTGATATACATACATTGGAGTTTTGTTGGACCAGGAGGCAGTGTATGGTAAATGTACGTCATATCGTGTAAATATTTTTCAACGTGCAATTCTACCACGACAATTTGACTCAGAGATTGTGTAACTGTTAGTTGTTAGTTTCTGCTGCAATGTTCGTGATTTTTAGCAATAAACCATTTTTGATTGATTGAATAATTGATGGTATGTAAAATTATCAAAGCCCAAAAGGACAAGTTCACAGTGTTCGTAAACACTCATGAGGGTTTGCATGTCTTTTTCCCCTGAGGTGTAGTGAACCATTTTAATGCACCACCAATGAAGTATTCCCCAAGCCTTGCACAAGAACAATTTGCCGTTGATGGCCTTCTTGAATTTACCGTTAAGTGTTGTAGACCCTCCTAAATTTACTGTAAAGCTTTGCCAGGATCCCCCATGCAGACCCTCTTTCATCTATATTGTTGTCTGGAAACATCCATGCTATACAGTGATTATATAGTGGCAAGCTTTATTATCACAATAGGCAAGAATACCCGAAACACAAATTTGACAGAAAAGACAATATTGTTGTTGGAATCTCCTGTAGATGCGACAGATGAGTAGGCATACAGGCAAAGGCAAAGGCAATGTATGATGTATCATCATTATTTCTCTCATATTTTTCTCTCTGTACCACTTTACCATGAAATTTACAATCATGACAACACAGAATGATATGATTTGTGTTGGATCTAAAGTTTTAACTCTAAATAACACAGATACAATGTATGATGTGAGGATAAATGTGATACAACGATTTGAACAAACATAAAACAGAATACCAGGTCCTTGAACATGATAATAAAAACACACCTTTCTCTAACAGCCTTCATGTGAAGCAGCATTTATGAGCAGCCCTCATAAATCGAATTCAGCATCCCATTTCCAAACAGGACAATTAACAGTTACTGCTTTTTAATATTAGAATGTTCCTGGCTGATCATAGTAAACCCAAAATCTATAATTAAAGATGGTCAATTATCTTCTCTAGCAAATAGTAGCATTACAATCTTCTCTGATTTTTTCCCTTCCTCTTTCCTCTCTAAAATCCTTTTAGGTTGTTCTCTGATACCATAGTTCTGAAATATAACAGGGGGGCAATTTACAGTTTAAAGTGTAAGAAGGTTCTTTATTCAATGAACCAAGGGTTTTCACATCCAAAGTTTCTGTGACCTAGCTGCAGTACGAATCATATTAACCAGTCATTGTTGTCCTGAAGAAGGTCACCAATGGTAGTTGAATAAAGAGTCTTCTTATACAGTTTCTTGCCAACCTGAAGAAATTATTCACAGACTTTAACCCTTGTCCAGCTGGCATTCCTAGCACAATATTTTTCAATAATTTCATGCTTAGATCATAGACCCCCAATTTTTTTTGCCCTGCAATGGCATAGTTACTTCCGCATTTGTTGCGTTTTGCTGCGGTGTGATGCGTTGTATGAGAAACACCCCAAATCGTACCTATACAGGGTGTTATTTAGCTGGTACTGTATGTGGAGAACAACAATTGTTGTGCTCCGCAGGACAAGGGTTAAATTAACGTGTAGTGACGGCCCAAATGTAAGTCAGTAGCCATGCCTCTTCATGACCTCTAGGACATCCATCCGTTTGTAAAACTTACAGTCCTCCTTAAACTTTTTCACGGTCAAGTGTGGCAACTTGTGGAACACTGCCACTGTGGGGCTTTGCCCTTGTCTGGCGCAGAACTCGATGTAGTTCAGTTCCTGGTTCTTGATGCCGTTCCTGCTGCCGAAGTTGCGCCAGTTCTTGATGAGTGGCATCTGAGGGTCCAGCTTCATTTTCAGGTCATCATGAAGATCTTCACAGAGGTCGACCATGTACTGAGCCTGAGGGTCTTGTGGGGGGCTGGGGTCTGATGACGACAGGTCATTGGTACCATTGTAAAAGGCTCCTGGAGGAATGATTACTGTATAGAAAATTGTATATATTATTCATCGATACACACGTTGACATTTACATGCAACTGTCTATCCATCTGAGAACAATTTTCTTGTATTCATAATCACATCTTGAAAGTTCATCTGTGTTGGTAGAAGTCATTATGAAACAAGTTTGAATTGCAATTGCCATACATAAAATTGAACTCCAATGTTTTGTGTTGGCTATTGCAGTTCAAACTTGTTTCATAATATTCATAATCACCTTTTGCTTATAAAAGCAGAGGGCAGGGGGGAAAACTTGATTACAAACTTAAGTAATGTACTGAGTAGCACTAATTATAAGGGTCTTACCTTCACTTGAAGGACATTTGTGTTTCCTGTTACCATGGCCATTCTCAGGAATAGGCTGAAATACACATGTGTACATGTAAGTACAAAAATCATTGTCTTTCACTTAGATGTTGACAGGTTTCTATGCGGAATCTTACAGTGTACAGTACTTCCTGCATCACATATATCTAACTTTACAAGAGTGTTCTTAATTTCTAAAAATGATAGAATCTATAGAATTAAAGACTGTGCATTAAGAGTATTCTAAATGGCAAAATATCAAACGTAAAATGGCTGCTTGAGTACTATATATCCCAATGAGTACTGTCTCAAAAACTTTACAGTCTACCAGCATGTAAAATGTACAAAGTCACACAATTCATGCAGTCTTGTTGTTATCAACAGAGCACCTGTTAAGCATTTTCAACATATATACATAGAAGCAAGATTTACCGATTTGAGCTCTTTGTCAGTTGAGTCATCCGGGGATGGAATTCCAACATTGGTAGCTGCTCCTCCAGCACCTTTAAAACATTAAAAGAGGTTGTTAACAGAATAGTAACTGTTTATTATTTGGTGCTGTGCCTGTATGAAATCTGTAACCTTAAGACCAAAGCACTAAAACAAAACGTATCACATATTTCAGGATGACGTCTGTAGTTTTCAGATAATGTATTTGAAAATACATTTTATGCAAGAGACAAAATTCTGTTGCAACATTGATCAAACATCCAACAGAAACTGTCGTAGTACGTTCCAACAGAACAGGCGTAGTATGTTCTGCCGACATACATTTGTACCATAGTTAAGATGAAGACCATATCCTTTCTTCTAGGATAGTCCAGAAATGGCCACAACATGTTTAAGTTGTTGATGCCTCTGCTGTTGGTTACCATGAATTGGATACCACTGGTCAGACAAAACATTTGACATACTCTGTATTCTTTAAATTAGTAGGAGAAAATGTCCACACACAAAAGAAATGCGCTGCACTTTTATACATACCAGGTATTGGAATGTTTGCTGGCTTTTGTTTGGTTGGTCTTGCAGGTGCACCAGGTGGCTGGACTTGTTGTCCTGCAGCTGCAGGCCCAGCGGGAATGGCAGGTGCAGCAGGTTGTCCTGTAGCTGCAGCTGGACCACCTGCAGGTGCTGAGGCTGTAGCTGTGTTCCTCGAGCCCAGTGAAGGCACTCCTTGGCACCCATGGCAGGAATCTTCAGCTGTTAAAATAAACATGACTTCATGTTACCTGTTGGTCAAAAGTGGAAGTTTCTAGTTTGTTTTATAAGGATCACAGGAAATATTCAGTTTCACAATCAACTGGTTGTCTGAAAACCTCAGCGAGAGAGCTTTAGAAGATCCATATACATTGTATTATGCTACTGTGGATCCATTGTTTTAAACAGTCTGCCACCAACCAAGCATTCTTTAAGAGAATCTTTACGTAACAGAATCAGAAATGGCCAAAATGAACAGACATGCACTATTTGCTCTTCTACCTCTTGTGTACATACAGTTATACATATTGTATTTTGTACCTTGTATATATGAAAATATGTGTATAGATTTATTAGGATGAATAATGATGTAAAATTTATCTTTCTTATATATTTTGTCAGACCCTTACCCTCAATGAAAAGCAGGCCTGCAGCTCACCTTCTCATGAATAAACAATGCTTCCGACAAACAAACAAACAAACAAACAAACAAACAGACAAATCATCTCACCATCGTGGTTAAGGCCTGACAACCCCTTCTCTGGATCCAGGTGACACCCCCCTGCTCCGATGGCCTTGTCACAGCAGCCTGACCCCCCCTCCTCCTGCTGCTGGTTTGCAGGTCTGGCCTCACCACTAGCGACCGCCTCGTTTGGTGCATCTGATGGATGTGGCTGAGTTGGGTCCACTTCTGGCCCTTCGCTTTTGTTTTCTTGTTGCTCTGAAATTACACAAGGAAGGCTCTTAGCCTATAACTCTAAAATTAGACCACACCAAATTTTATCAAGTGAACTTGTTCTCGAATTTGCCCACTTCATTTTTTCTAAAGTGCGAAAAAAATTGAGGTTCTAAATCGTCTCCAAAATGCTTTCTAAATAGTAGTATATTTTAGCCTTAACAGTTGAAAGTCCTTGTCTTCCTAGTTGTTTCAGTTTTTCAATTTACATGAATCAATGCAATGATTTGATTAAAAGTTGAAACTTTATAGTTTGGCTTTTTAAAAAGCCTGGTACGTTGTCTTTATGGCTCTTATCGCAGCATGATAGAATACTAGTACCTAAGCCCACTTTTTTCACCCTGTTGCTTCATATTTCTTCTTGAAAGTGCTAGAACCAAGAAATCGAATTGGTGTGGCCTCACAAAAATCACTCAATAAAGTTTAAAATTAAAATTTCTATCTAGCAGTAACACTTGAATGAATGAAAAGATCTAAAAAACAGATAAACAGGCTTCCATGTGGCTTCTGTCCTTGGTGCTGAAACGTATGTATTTCATCAGATTCACAGAACTGTATTGGATAACTGTAAATTCACTTTCTACCAAGACTGAAAAAAACTTATCCTCAAAGTGACAACTTACCACAAATGTCCAGTTTGTCCAGTGCTTTCCCGTAGTCCATGTGAAGCCCGCTCCCCGCCATGGCCGCAGCACAGGACGCTGACCCGTCCTCTTCCTGCTGTTGATTGGCCGGTCTGCTCTCCGTGCTGGTGGCTGTTTCGGTGGGGTGGTCAGAAGTGTGGGTGTCTGTAGAGTTGATTTTGATTTTATTTATTCGCACATACATAACAAGGCCACACCAATTTAATTTGTTGTTTCTCAGATTTTTTCAGAAAAAATATGAAGCGAAAAAAACAAAAACAAGAAGAAAACAGACCAAAGCACCCCATGATAGCCCAAAATGTTACAATATGAGCCATGAAGTGAACATACCAGGCTGGTTTAACAATAACAATAACAATAGATTTTCAACTTTTAATGAAACAAAGTTGCACTGTTACATTGAAAAACTTTAATAACTAGGAAGAAAAGGACTTTCTTCAACCGTTTTGGCCAAAATATGTCTTTCATTGAGCATTTTGCAGTTGATTTAGAACAAAATTTTTTTTTTTTTGCAAATCAGAAAAAGAATGGACAGGGCAAATCAGAGAAACAACAAATTAAATTGGTGTGGCCCAACAATACAAGCAAACTTCACAAAACACAAACAAGGAAAAAAAAAAAACAAATGTGCAGGGTAAAGGAAAAAGCCATGGTGGCTTGTTTGATATCCTCCCCCCCCCTTCATCATGTTCTTACATTATTACATTTATCAAATAAATTTAGTAAATAACAACAATAAAGTAATAGCAAAAGAAATTGAAGCAAAACAATGAATTATTGAAATGAATGAAACAAACAAAATAATCAAAATTGGCAATAAATAGGTGACACAATACAGTGAATCAATAAATTAACCAAACAAAAAAAAATTAGTTTGTGAATGAAAATATAATGAGTCAATGCGTCAGTTAAAACAAAGGAAAAGGTTGGCAGTAAGTAAGTTGAAACAATACAATGAAAATATAATGGGAACATAGTATGCAAAAACATGATTTAAGTATTGAGTTAACCAGAATATTAGGAGTTCTCACCTGACACATCTGTGGTTGGCTGCTCCTGAACACTAGAGGGATCCACAGACTCCACTGGCTCCCTACTTCTCAGGTGCTCTGGATGATTCTCTGTAAAACAGTTCATCGTGTTGATTCTTGTGAAGTTTCTTTGACTGAAAGTACTATAAACCACTTTATACTCGCAGCAGCCAATGTTTGCAGTTTGAGAAAAATCGTGTAGAGATATTGCAACCAAAAAGGCAAAATGATGGCCTTTAGGATTCTAATGAACCACAGTCCTTTTTTCTAACATTAAATAATGGGCTGCCTTCCTCCTACACATGTATATTGTACTTGTTTGTGTTAGTGTTCCTTTCTGAACTTGTATATATAGCACAATAAGATAAGACAAGTCCAGACATGCTGGCTGTCATGATGCCCCTACAACCGTCAAGGTTATAGGATATACTACTACTACTACACTAAGATATATTTAAAACTCCCGTCATATCTAGAAATAAATCTCTATAAAGGAATCTCCTTTTGTGGCAGTTCCTCAACATATGTTTGAGGAACTTTTACCGTGACATGTTCAGACATGACAAGTAGTACAGTAACACAGGTGTGTATTACAGGTGTGGGATCAGGTGTGGTATAAAGGTGAAAGTGAAAGTGATCTCGAACCAGTTTAGCTCATCAAAGAGCTAATCTTCCACTGGTTGTGACAGAGAAGACAGACGCTATGTACAGTATTTACAGGTTCATTGTACTGGGGAAATTCCCCTAGCTCTTTTCGACAAGCGCAATAAACAGTGCACCACGGCTTAACGTCCCGTCCTAAGGACTGCGATCCTAAACAGTAGCGTGCATGTCGGGTGAGTGACAATAGCTGGGATTCGAACTCCCAACCTCTTAGTCCAGAGGCAGGATAAAGGTGAAGGGTAGGTATTTATAGGGATACGGTCTATTGTAGTCTTACTTTTTGCAATACCTTTAACAAGTCTTCCTGTGGTGTCCATGCACCTGCATCCATCCTAACACTTGTGTCAGTATTTTATTGTTTGGGCCACACAATTTAATTTGTTTCTCAGATTTCTACTGAAAAGTCTGGCACTTTACATGTACTTCACCTACCTGGTGTGGAGTCATCACCTTCAGATGGGATGTACTCACCTGGAAACAAGGTACAATGTAGAATAAGTCTAACAATGAGTAACAGTCTATTGTACCAAAAACATACTATATAACTACACACCTAAATACCATGAACTATAGTTCAAAGTTATACGCATTTTTATGTATTTTTATGCTACTTTTGATACTGTATTGCAGCCAAGAAAAGATCTGCTTGGAGATTATGGTACTGTGAATCTTTAAATGTTTGTGGTGGTTTCATTATTGTGGTGATCTCTTAAATGCAAAATCCTACTAACTGTGAATATGTGTGTTGTATTTCTACTGCACTGAAGAATACTGTATCATCAACTGCCTTCTTTTTGCTCCTACTATAAAATTAAAGGCGTCCAGTACAGTTTTTAGGGCTTGGAAACCTGATTTTTCAAAGTCAATATAATGATTCTAGTCATTTATCTACATATAATACTGAGTTAGTACCACACTATCCCAGTGTATATTGACCGTCATGGAGCAAAAATATCCAAATTCCCACAGAAAATGGTTACTGGAAGGGCCCTTGGCTGTTTGTTAGGGTACCTCCCATGAAATAAAGGACTCATCTTAGGGCTTGTTTCTGCAGTTTTGAATGCCCCAAGTATGAAATACTGACTCAAATTTGCTAATGTGAAGCAGTACAAAGATTGCCTTATTCAGAAATCAGAATATTCCAGTTTTGCTGCCCTGTAATTGCATTGGATGCCTTTAAGTCCTGCAAAAATAACTGAACTTATGGTATGTAACAGGTTCATACCAAGCCATGCCTTGATAACCAAAGTCTCAGCGAGGATCTGGAAGTTCTCGCTGTCTGTGGCGTAGTTTTCTCCTCTGACAGGAGGCTTGGCGGCCAGACGACTGCTGTAACGGTCAACCTCCTGTTCATCCACACCCAGCCAGATGGGCACAAAAACACTGTAGCTGTTGTCATCTACAATCAGCTCTGCAGAGGGAACATGAAAGAAAAACATAAAAACATGCCTAAGCCTGCTTTTTTGGCCCTGTTGCTTCATACTTTTTCTGAAAAAGTGCGAGAACCAACAAATTGAATTGGTGTGACAAAAATCACTCAACAGAAGTTTTAAATTAAAATTTCTATCTAGCAGTAACACTTGATTAAAGACTGCCACATGTATTCTGTCCTTGGTGCTGAAACATATGTATTTCACCATATTCCCAGAACTGTATTTGACTTAAAAACGTATCCTTGAAGTACATGTAATAATGAAAGCTGTCAGTTGACTACATTATTAAACATATAGGCAGTTACCCAAAAAATCTGAGGACTATAGACTATTGGAATACAGAGATTTTTTTTTGTCATTTAGGGCTGCACCAATTCAATTTGTTGGTTCTCCGATTTTTTCAGAAAAAATGGGAAGCGACAGGGCAAAAAAAAAAATAAAAATAAAAACAGGTCTAGGCATCCTATTATGGCCCCAAATGCTACAATAGGAGCCATGACGTCAGCATTAAAGGCTGGGTTAATATATTAAACAATGAATTTTGAACTTTTAATGAAACCACTGCATTGATAGATGGAAAAACTGTGACATCTAGGAAGAAAAGAACTTTCCTCAATTGTTGGGTGAAAAATATGAGCACATCTGTGTTGATTCCGAACCAAAATCTTTTTTTTTTTTTTGCAAATCAGAAAAAAATAAAGAGGCGAATCCGAGATCCAACAAATTAAATTGGTATGGCCTAGAATTCCTCCTCACAAAATACACAGAGCGCATTGAACTCTGGGATTGTTGGAAGGGTCCTTGATTACTACAATGTTCTTGCTCAGATCTAGATCTAGATCTAGCATTCAGGCTTCAACTTATAGTAAATATATAGCAAGCATCATAATTTTAATTATCAACTATTTGCAGATGTTCTACATGTAGAAATGTGCAAGATGCAGCATTCTCACCTATCAACTGGTCCTTGTTCTTATTCAGGAAGATGGTGTCGAGGAACTTCTTGCTGATGATGACAGCAGAAGGTATCTTCTTCTCCTTGGCATCTCTGATGGCCTCTGCAACTTTCTCACTGACAGATTCTGACCCTAGGGAGAAATTAGCAGGAACTTGAATCACAAAGAGCACACGTATGAGGGTCTGCATGGGGGGATCTTGGCAATGCTATATATGGTAAATTTAGGAGGGTTGCCAACACTTAACGATAAATTCAGGAAAAACTGGCAACACCTGATGGTAAATTAAAGTGACCACCTCTACATAAAGAGCATTTTACTAATCGTTTATAAAATCTGACCAATTTTTACCATTTTAATAAGATACTTTTCCATTTTAATAATAGATATTTTTTTCTCTGAGTGACCACCTGTCCACAAAAACCATGCAGTTCTAAGGTCACTCTTTCAAAGTCGAGTCCACGGATATCTTAGACCGTGAAACACGCTGGTGGGAACGGGGTGTTAAAGAGGCAATATATGAAAGAATGTACAACCCCACCCTCAACAGGAAAGGGGGGCTACGGGTCGATCTTTCCGGCACTTGGGATTTAGCACTCCCAGCCCCGAGGACAGACAACACTTAAGCTCCTGTTCTGTATAACAGGAGCTTTCAGACTAATTTGCATCATCTTGTCTTGACTTGTCTGACTTTTGTTCCTTTTTCGACTACCAAAAACTTGTCTTCACTTTATTTGCATATCAATCAATAGGTTGTGTTTATAAACCTGCTTTCCCCTCTGGTCTCTCAGTCACTGACGAAAGCTAGTGGATACTAGCTGAAACGTCTGACGTTTTCAAAATCATATCCAGTTGCTTGAGTAACTGTTTTTTGGCATGCAGTTCTAATAGTATTGGCCCCTGATTGGTCTTTGTGGGTAGTTGTTACTGCCTTTTTTTTTCCAAATTCAAACACAAATCAATTACTAATACATTAGCTATTAAACTATTAAGTAACATAACCTACATTGTAGAACATAATGTTTCTTACCTGCATTTTGGGTGTTGAACGTATCATACGTGACTAGGTCCGGTTGTTTGAAGTACTTCTCGATCCCCCTGGCCAGAGGCTTCAGCAGGGTGTCCGGGTCCTCCCCGGCGTGGATCAGGTGTACTGGGGCGACATTAGTGCCGAGTGAAGACGTGACTTTCATGATCATACCGAACATTAGCCAGACTTTGTTTCGTGTATATGACCAAGATTGATTTTTAACCCCCTTGGTTGTAAGTCGACAGTGTAGGTTTAATTTTCACACAGTTCGAGTAAGCCTGAGTACTTTTCGTTATTGCTGTAGGGTTTGTTTAACGTCGCTAGACGTGGTCTCTAAGTGATGAGTTTCACTTGGTACCAGTTGCTTTCCAAGGAAACTGAAACTAAAATTTACATGAACATGCGACATGCTTTCGGTTCAAAAATTGAAGATCCACGATGATATCAATACCTCTATCTTTACATTTGAGTTTAATATATCTATCTCTATCGTGGCTTCTCACCTTCCTGTATATCTTGTCTCTGCATTGGTGGCTTTTGTAGTTTTCAAACCCGTGGCGAAGTTAGGAAAATTCGAAAAGGACCCAAACGACATGAAGTTTTCCATACATGTCCGCCATTTTGAAGCGCTGTTCCTTCTCGTAGGCACACTCCCCAGTATTTCGTGTTTTTTATCAAAAGTATCCACATTAAACGTCTTTTGTATTAGAAAACAATTGCTAATGTTCATATTATCTATTAGCTTTTGTGTGTCTAATTTATTGTAAAATGTAAGATCACTATACAAGTTGGTCGTGCCAGACTACAGCAATTAAAGGGAGTAAAGGCGGTAACTGTATTGGCACGTAAGTGTCGTCATTTCCGGGTAGGGGGAATCCCCGACACTAGGGACTTTCCAATGTTACTCAGTGTCACACCCCTAAATGTAAATAGGGCTAAACCATTACACATACAAGTAGGGTTGTACGGTTGTACGACTATGCATCGTATTGGCATTAGTGAGGACTACGAAAGGGTGACGTGTAGTTTGAGTAGGGTTAAATAAAAAATATTAAGCAAATTTAAAAGAAAAAATCGGAGCCACGACCCACGAGATTCTTTGTTAAATTCCAGTTAACTGAAAATTCTGTGAGGAACTTATCTAAATTCTGCGCCAGCTGTATATATCATATATACGTACATATATATATTGGTATAATTAATTAATTTCTTTTGGGGCACCTTGGTCCCAGAGCCAAGGAGCTAGGCTGTGAAGGCCCTAGAAATCGCCTGGCATTCAGGCTATTTTAATAAACTGTATATCTTCTCAACATTAATTGATCTCTATGTGCATAATATGAGTGGTAATTAAGGGTTACCACTTTTTTTTTGTCTGACAGGTGGAGAAAACCTATATAAGACTAGCACTAGCAGTCCATGATAAGATATTTTTTTACAAAACTGGACCGGTATTATTTCAGTATTGTCTATTGATCCCAAAGGATTATTTTATTTATATGTGTAGATGAAGGGTACAATCTGTCAGCCCCTGAATTGATAACATTTAGTAGAGATGAAGGTTTAACAAGAATGGCAAAGTATACAGAAAAGAATGCAAATTACAGTTTGCAGCACAACTTGCCGACAAAAAACATGACACTTCAATTAATACTTAGTTTTTGGCATGCCTACTGCAATGCCAGGACTTTTATAAATAATTGTCTTGCTTCATAATCAGATTCTACAAATCTGTTTGTACTGACTTACATGAGATTTGACATTAAGGAGATTAGGCAGCTCAATGTGTACCCCATACCGAGGAAAAGATGAAGACATACGAACCAGATTCAAGTTCAAGACAAAGACATATGTATCAGAGACTCCAGGATGATCAGAGGTCAGACTGAAGCACCATGGGACATAAATTGTCATCATGACTCCTGACCTGAGTAAGGTTTATGTTTCCTTAAACAGCACGACTGGGATTTGGGCCAAATATTGTGATCAACCAATCAGACTGGCTAACACGGGGGTGGGGGGTGGGGGTCAAGGTTAGGGTTGTTGGCTCGGAATCTGAGGGTTCTGGGTTCGAATCGCTGGCAGTCCCTATTGTTGTGTTCTTAGGAAAGGTATGGGTGTAAGATAAAGGTATAATGTATCAAAGTGGTCTAAATCAAGGAGTTTAGGACTCATGATCAGTGTACGTAAAAATTTAATGTTAGAATATAACTGAAGAAATAAATGCTTTTATTTTAGGTCAAACATTGCAACATGTGATCCTTGTGTGTCTCTTAAACGCTGTATAGAACTATAAGAAAGCTATAACCAGAACTGTTGGTTGCTTAGAGTGTTCACCACTTCTATAACCTGGTGTCCAGTGTATCAGGTTTAGGCAGGCTGTCTCTGGGGCTGCAGGAGTTCTCTGCCACCTGTCCCAACTCCTACGGTTGTTTTGAAAAGTTTAATTTGTTTTTCCAAATCTTGCTGTGTAAAACTCTACAGGTGCCTAGTTGAGTCGGGCAACAGAGAGCTCCTGCAGCTCTGAAGAGAGCTTGCCCAAACCATTAAACACTAGACACAGGCTACCACTTCTACTGTAGTAGTATCCAGTCTGAAAGAGTTGCTGAAGCACACATTAGAGTTCACAGCGCCCTCTAGCTGATGAGTGTGAAGTCACAGCGCCCTCTAGCTGATGAGTGTGAAGTCACAGCGCCCTCTAGCTGATGAGTGTGAAGTCACAGCCTGATGAGTGTGAATTTTCAGCGCCCTCCAGCTGATGAGTGTGAAGTCACAGCGCCCTCCAGCTGATGAGTGTGAAGTCACAGCGCCCTCTAGCTGATGAGTGTGAAGTCACAGCGCCCTCTAGCTGATGAGTGTGAATTCACAGCGCCCTCTAGCTGATGAGTGTGACGTTGCAGCGCCCTCTAGCTGATGAGTGTGAGCAGCTCCAGTCCGATTCTACCCCGGGATGGCTCCACGTTCAACACCTTCACCTCCACCTTGTCCCCGGGCCCCAGGCTCTTCTTCCCCTTCAGTCTGTCCGGGCGGATCTTGCTCCTGTGGATCAGCCCGTCCTTCCCGACCCCGATGTCCACGAAAGCGCCGAAGTCCGTGAGGTTGGTGACCCGTCCCGTTAGGGTGGTTCCGGCCTTCAGGTCGTTCATGGACACCAGGCCTTTCTTGAACAGGGGCTTCTCAAATTCTGTAAGGAAACACATGGAGTACTCGTGTCATGTCTAGCCTGGGAGCCAAACTTGCTGAGGCAATGTGCGAAAGAGCTTACGCAAGCACAGGAGAGTGATACCCCTCCTCGAACTAACACCGTCTCGGCTATGGTGCCCACTATCTGCTGGCCTCGACTTTTATACTTGCCTCGGTGCATGCGTAAGCTCTCTGTGTGACTACAGCAAATTTGGCTCCCAGGGTAATTATGTCACTGTCATTGCAGTTATTGCATTACATGACGTACATTGTAACTCGGTATTCTTGCCAGCGTCTTAATCTCCATCTTGAAATGGAATTTTGTTGCTCATGACTGACAAAAATTTTGCCCAATTCCGTTGACAGACAAAAATAGGCGTATTACGATATGGATGGAGATGTATGCTTAGTAAAAATGTGGCCCTCAAAATGCAGGAAATAGATCAGAGGGTCAGGGTTTCAAACTGTTCGAAGGGATGCACATCCCCTTGGCTCATTGTGCCTTTACCGCTCAGCATAATATTCTGTCAAACAAAATTGAGATGAAAGAAAAAAAGGTTTCAGACTGGCTAGAACACAATTGTCAAAATATACATTACTTACACATAGCAAATTCTACCATTCATAAAGCCTTATTACAGTACCTGCTCGTATATCATAGTCCAGTGGCTGTTGTAACCCATCGATGATGAGCTGCATGGTCGGTGTTCCACAGTTCAGCTCAGCAGCCAGTCTCTCTACATCTGTGAATCAGCAAAAGTGCTATCAGCTGTGATTATTGTGAACCAATAGCTACTGCCAATTAAAACATTGCACAAGGAGAGTGTCAACTCAATTATAGCTTAGTTCAGTAAACTGTTAATGATGGTAATTTTCAGTCTCTACCAGACTCCTTTGTAGGCTGAATAAATAGTAGAAATTGGCCTAAAAGGAATGTACTCCCAGTAGCTGTCAAGCTGAACATAGAGGGTCCAATTTGCTGCGCAGGCAGATTGCACCGTCTACTGCGAGGGTAAATTTTAAGGCTTAGAGACCAAACCTTGCAGATAGAAAGTGTGAGCCAGCTGACATATGGCTGCAATAGAATGAATAGAATCCCTGATTTCTAGCCAATTTTCTTTTGCATGTGCTGTCTTTCATTGCTTCAGAAACATTAGATATCACTGTGAGTTGTTGCAGTAACTTGCAATGCACGTTAAACAATGAAGTGTCCTCAGTGCTTACTATTTTTCACCAGAGCTGCCTGGACTTTATTCCTCATGTTCTGTTGTCCCAGCTCATCTAGGCTGCCACCAACCCTGTTCAAAAACCTGCAACAAAAGGCAACATGTACAGTGTAGTAAGTAGTTAGTAGTAGTTACTGTAGTAAGCCTTTATTTAATCTTGATAAATTTGTTCGGTCAAACATATGACCACTTTTCAACATGGTCGAGGGTGATCATACTACATGTACATACATTTGTACATACATGTACATGTACATGTACATAGATTTGTACATGTAATATATTTGAGGCAACTACATGTACATGCACATTTCCCTATTACCATAAAGCGGAAACTTTCCTGGTGGTTTTATTTCAATTTGTGATGTACATGTGACCTCTCTCTTTTGTGAATTTTTGGCACTGCAAATTCATGCACCATGAATTACTATAATAATAATACAGTCTGTGAGATAATTGTGCCCACTGTGAACTCATTCAAAACACCCAGTAAACCTCATTTTACCTCCTGCTACAAAATGTAACCATGCAAAACTAAATGTATTTTGCAGTATCAAGCACTGCTGTAGGAAAACAGCAGGTGGATAGCATATCTTGCATGATCCTGACTTGATGAGCTTAAACTGTGTACTGAAGGGAGGGGTCTTACAATCCAAGATGATACTAGTAGTTTGACTAATCTTTGCAGCTTAACGTGTCTGTCATGCACTGTAAGCTGTTTATTGTTTGAATTCAGATTAGTAAGGATGAACAAGTCTAAGTCTTCCAGTGAAAGGTACAATGTACATGTAACAGATCAGGGGAAAAAATCTTGCACAGTTTTCTTCAAAGACTTTAAACTAATTAAGGGAATCCACCAAAACAGAATGAACTAGAAAGGCCAATATTTGCTTTGGAGCAAATACAGCGATGGGTTCACCACATTTTACCACATGGCAGGGAAAGAATGAGAAACACAAGGGAAAACAATGATTTACATTGATATAACTATAATATGAAGTAACATACAACTAAAACAACAGTTGGATAGCTATTCCCTACTTTATTGGTTAGGATTTTTAATTGCATAATGCAAACTGTTGATTTTCAAAATAAAATAAAAAACGTTCATGCCCCGCATTCCAATGCTGGAGCAGAAAAGCTTGAAATACCTACCAAAACACTTGAATAAAGACATACTGTCAGTATGGAAATGCTCTGTGCAGGTGTTAATCAAGTTAAATCCCAACAGCCAATCAGCAAGAAATGCTCTGTGCAGGTGGAAATGCTCTGTGCTTGTGTTAATCAAGTTAAATCCCAACAGCCAATCAGCAAGAAGTATAGAGGAAAGCTGCATGCCTATTGGTTGATGCCCTGCATTCCATTGTGATGACTCATGCCCAGACGTGGTAAACACGGCACACTAACACAGTAATACATTTGCTATAACACAGCCAAAAAACTCAAATAAAACCATTCTAAAAGCCTGTATCACAATAATTTAAAAAACGCCTAGGGGTATTTGTCCACTGTACCTCCATACCAAATTTCAGGTCCTTAGGCCCCAAAATGAAGAAGCTGAATCCATTTAAAGAAATGGCAGGAGGAGAAGGAGAAGAATCATCAGCAAAAACAATATGGTTTCACCACACCACTTCGTGGTGTGGTGAACCCATAAATATCAGAGAAAGTCTGTCTGATATTGACATTTACTGGCATATGCATTTCTTAGCACATTTTCATAATCATTTGATACTGATGCATTTGAAATAGCCCCAAAAGCTATTTTTTGGTAGCAATTAATAACTAGATTCTGACTACGATACAAAACATGGAACCATTTTTGTCAGCAACATCACATTTTTTGCTATGAGGTAGTGTTGATTCAACTTATAACTAGAAAGGCCAATATTTGCTTTGGAGCAAATACAGCGATGGGTTCACCACATTTTACGACGTCATGGCAGGGAAAGAATGAGAAACACAAGGGAAAACAATGATTTACATTGATATAACTATAATATGAAGTAACATACAACTAAAACAACAGTTGGATAGCTATTTCCTACTTTATTGGTTAGGATTTTTAATTGCATAATGCAAACTGTTGATTTTCAAAATAAATATAAAAAACGTTCATGCCCCGCATTCCAATGCTGGAGCAGAAAAGCTTGAAATACCTACCAAAACACTTGAATAAAGACATACTGTCAGTATGGAAATGCTCTGTGCAGGTGTTAATCAAGTTAAATCCCAACAGCCAATCAGCAAGAAGTATAGAGGAAAGCTGCATGCCTATTGGTTGATGCCCTGCATTCCATTGTGATGACTCATGCCCAGACGTGGTAAACACGGTACACTAACACAGTAATACATTTGCTATAATACAGCCAAAAAACTCAAATAAAACCATTCTAAAAGCCTGTATCACAATAATTTAAAAAACGCCTAGGGGTATTTGCCCACTGTACCTCCATACCAAATTTCAGGACCTTGGGCCCTAAAATGAAGAAGCTGAATCCATTTAAAAAAATGGCAGGAGGAGAAGGAGGAGGAGAAGAAGAAGAAACATCAGAAAAAGCAATATGGTTTCACCACACCACTTCGTGGTGTGGTGAACCCATAATGAATGACTTAGCCTAGTAGAAAATTGACTTTGAAAAGCCAATTTTGCTGCCTGGAAATTGGTTTGGGTCCCCTGAAGAGTTAGTGTCACAGGTTGACTCAATCTTCTTCAAAACAAAGCAACAGTGAGTGGTGGAATCAGAGGATTGACTACACACTTAGTGAGACTTAGTCTCCCAGAGGGAGGCAGTATTATGGGATTAGGTGATGTTTGTGTTACACTGGATGACATCCTGCAATGGGTACTACAGTGCTCTCCTGTTATTTGCATGGACGATTTGTCAGGGAATTTTATTCCTATAACAGGTTTAGTCCAATAACCTTAGGAGAGCCCACACGACCGACAGGGAGGGGAGGTCAGTTGGTTATGGATGATACTGGGCTGGGGCCAATTGAAACAACCACAAACATGATGTTATTGGTATTTATATACTCACTTTCACCCACAACTACATACATGTACCATATTCTAATCTTCAAGTCGCATTCAGAAACTTATAATGAACAGGGCTAACATGGAGATAGAAGATCAGACACATTCCACCTTCATA